>NC_081773.1:33465329-33517829 GCF_963082965.1 Carassius carassius | reverse complement strand
TGTGTGTGCGAGTGAGTGAGTGTGTGTGTGAGTGAGAGTGAGTGAGAGTGAGTGAGTGTGTGTGAGTGTGTGTGAGTGAGAGTGAGAGAGTGAGTGAGTGAGTGAGTGAGTGAGTGTGTGAGTGTGTGTGAGTGTGTGTGCGTCTGCGTGAGTGAGTGTGTGTGCGTCTGCGTGAGTGTGTGTGTGTGTGTGTGTGTGTGTGTGTGTGCGTCTGCGTGAGTGAGTGAGTGTGAGTGTGTGTCTGTGTGTGTGTGTGTGTGAGTGTGTGTGTGAGTCTGCGTGAGTGTGTGTGTGAGTGTGTGTGTGAGTGTGTGTGTTAGTGTGTGTATTGTACCACTGGAATGACGTGAGTAACTCCGTCTCCGCTGTCGATGACGGATCCTGTGAGGGTTCTCTCCCCGACCTGTCGAGACGTCCATGATGCTGCCAGAGCCAGAACAGCCTGACAAACACACACAGATCAGCCAAACGCATCAGCACTGAGAGCGTGTGTGTGTGTGTGTGTGTGTGTGTGTGTGTACCTGCACAGCGATGTACAGCCCCGGCACGTTAAAGGACTCAAACATGATCTCGGCCGTGTACTCGCGGTTCTCTGGAGTGTTTAGAGGAGGTTCGGTCTGCAGCAGAGAAACAAATGTACATCACACAGGAAGTGATGCGTAGAGCGCAGTATAATCTCAACGCAGTAGTTCAGGTCTCAGCTGAAGAAGAGACGTTTAACACAATCGCAATGAAGAGGAGAAGTGATGAAGGTTTCCTCACCAGCAGGAAGTAATGGTCCTCAGGTTCGGCTCTCAGATACTTGAAGATCACCTGCTCCATAAACCTCTCCATCAGATCCCAGTCCTCCACGATCCCGTGCCGGATGGGCCACTGCGGAGACACACACGCTCAGAGATCACGGAGATGACATCTGATGATGATGAAGCTTGAGCAGGAACCCTTCATCATCACGGACCGCAGGTAATCAGAGAGAGCCAGACTGAATAAAGGAATAGTTCACCCAGAAATGGAAATGTGCTGTAAATGTGTTCACCCTCAGTTCATCAGAGATCAGGAGGAGTTTGTTTCTTCATCAGGTTTGTAGAAATGTAGCACTGCATCAGTGTCTGACGGCACCCATTCACTGCAGAGCATCCACTGATGAGACACTGATTCAGTGCTACATTTGAAATATTTAGGAACAATTATTGACGATGAACTCAACTTTGAAAGTAATGTAGAGTCTGTCAAGTCACCTTTATTTATTAAATTAAATGTATTTTTATTACAGTATTATTTATGTAGTGTTTTTAACAATACTGATTGTGTCAAAGCAGCTTTACAATATTAAATGGGAAAATAGTGTGTCAATAATGCAGAAAAACACAAGACAGCACCTTGGTCTTCTCAGGAATCTGAGGAGCTGTAGCGTTCGCACACATAACTGAAGTATACAGGACAAGATTGAGAGCAATCTCACTTATAATACGGTCTCATTGTACGGCAATATAACCGTAATAACAGTTTAACAGAAGAACAAACTCACGAATAATTAATCAAGTAAATAAGATTTCTGGCTACAAACAACATTTACTTCAGGTTTTATTTCATTTATGGAAAGAAACATTTTTAATTTGCAACCTTTTTAAAGATCATAGGCTTAAATTCCTCTGGCCAGAAGAAATAATTTGTCCCAATGGCAGTTTTTATATTAAATCGGATTATTGTTTGAAGGAAATGCAAGAGAGTGGTTGGTAGCACAGTGTTTAATAGATTCAATGGAATAAATTGATTATATACAGTTCATTCTATAATGCCAATTATATATATATATATATATACACACACACACACACACACACACACATACACATAATTTACCTTATTAAATAAACTATTATTTATAAGCTTTTTTGCTTCTGGTGCCTGAAAAGGAGGAATTTTGGTCAATATTTTGCTAAATGTCGCCTGGTTTAAGCCGGACATGGATGATGATGATGATGATGATGATGATGATGATGATAATGAAACCGCCAGTAGGTGGCAGCAAGTCCGTGTTTTAATAAATTAGTTATTGAATCATTGAAATGAATCAATTATTTCCTGCTGATTCAATTAGAAAAGAAACGAGTGAGTCCATCTGAATGGATGGTTGAATCACTGGTTCACTCGATTCATTCAAAGTCTGATTCATTCAAGGAACGAAACTGTTCAAATTAACAGCACATTCGTGCTCGCGCAGCAATAGAAGACATTCAGAAAAGTACATTGTGCAAAGAATATAAAAATGTAAAATCTCACACATGGGTATTTGTTTTCTTTCATTGCTTGAACTCTAAAGGCACTGTATTCTACCAGGCTTCACCGCGCAGTGAATGCTTCTGGACTCCAGATGTGTTCTGTGACGCAGTATCTCAATCCCTCACACATACAGCACAATAACAATGGCAGGGAATGTCTTTAAATCATAATCAAGGAAAAATCTCCTTTTCTGTTGTCGTCTTTTTAAAGAATTTCAAAAGTTGCACTTGAAATATTTTTCGTGAAAAATGATGAAAACTTGCTTCTGTTTGTGAGCAGCTTGTTACAGAACCGAGTTCTGATTGGCCAATATCCGTTATTGAGTTTGTGAATTATCATAAGTAATTTAGAGAATTTTAACAATTCACTTGCATGATAAGTTTTACATAAAATACATCTTATTGTAAAGGGGATGTGGTTTTATAAAGTTAATCAAGACGCTTGTGTGATATTTCTCACACACATTATCATTGATCACCCTAACCATGAGATCTGCAGTGACACACACACACACACACACACACACACACACACACACTCACTTTAGTGGCGTAGTTGGGTTTATCGATGGCTTCGTCTCCGATGAAGAAGTCCAGGTCATCCACGCCCTTCATCATCCTCCTCTGGGCCTGATCGCCCACCTTCGCCGACTCTTTGATGGCGATACCTGCAGGAGAAAGGCATGATGGGAAGTGAGAGATGATCAGAAGAGAGGAAGTGAACTCTGATACACTGACGAGTGGACACAGCAGATGAGGGTTTAATATCTGGAAGATGATTCTGATCACTTATATATGATGCTTACAGTGAATACAATCAGCTGACACAACAATAGACTGAAACTGAATACATAATTATTATTTTTACAATTAATTGTGCATTTCAGTTAAAAACTCTCACACTCACATGAGGGAATGATGAACTGCGGCTCCGTGTTTCCTGCATATCCCAGTTTAGTGTACCTGGAACACACACACACACACACGGATTACTGTGATGTACATCAGCTGATTATTACTGGCTTCTTCATGATAAGGGATCAGAAATCAAACACTAGATAATTTCTTTAATATCACACACTCAGAGAGATGATTACATCACTAGAAGCAGACATATGAACCTTTGCATTGGAGAAGTATTTATTTGAGTCTCTAAACGGAAGGAGTTATATTTAGCGCACATACAGGGTCGGACATACACACACACACACACACACACACACACACACACACACACACACACACACACACACACACACACACACACACACACACAGAGAGAGAGAGAGCGAGAGACACACTGACACACACACACACACAGAGAGCGAGAGACAGAAACACACTGACACACACACACACACACAGAGAGAGAGAGCGAGAGACACACACACACTCTGACACACACACACACACACACACAGAGAGAGAGAGCGAGAGACACACACACACACAGAGAGCGAGAGACAGAAACACACTGACACACACACACACACACACACACAGAGAAAGAGCGAGAGACACACACACACACACACACACACACACACACAGAGAGAGAGAGAGCGAGAGACACACTGACACACACACACACACAGAGAGCGAGAGACAGAAACACACTGACACACACACACACACACACACACAGAGAGAGAGAGCGAGAGACACACACACACTCTGACACACACACACACACACACACACAGAGAGAGAGAGCGAGAGACACACACACTCAGACACACACACACACACACACACAGAGAGCGAGAGACAGAAACACACTCAGACACACACACACACACACACACAGAGAGCGAGAGACAGAAACACACTGACACACACACACACAGAGAAAGAGCGAGAGACACACACACACACACACACACACACACACACACACACACAGAGAGAGAGCGAGAGACACACACACACTCTGACACACACACACACACACACACACAGAGAGAGAGCGAGAGACACACACACACTCTGACACACACACACACACACACACACACACACACAGATCGAGTGCAGTGGATGTGTTCATGTCTCTACAGGACTGATTCCTCGCACTCTGTTCAGTTCAGATCAGTTTAGTTCAATCACATCTGAACGAATCAAAACAGAACAAACGACTGACAATAAAACATACTGCGGTTATAAAATGACACATATCGGGGTTTCTTTTCACAGTTTAAATCGGTTTACTCTTCGTCAGTGAACAGAATCATATTTTAACCCAGTTAATGCATCTTAAAAGGTTTGGTGTTTTTCTCTGTTTGCCCATATAAGGCCTCAGCGAGAATACGGAAGTGGAGGAAGAGGAAGCAGATGTGCGCATGCGCAGAAGTGAAGACAACGGATTCAATCATTTCCCAGCTCTTCAAACTCTTTTAGTTTTTCATTTTCGCCATTAATTTAATAATGTAACACGATCTGCTGCACATCAGATGTTATATGAGCGTTAAATCGGCGCGTTTCGAAGCTGCGCGCTCCTGGGAGCTCACCGTCGCGCGTCAGATTGCAGGAGCGTCGCCGCTCAGGTCCGCGCAGAGAGACCAAGATGACATTACCGGAGCAGCAGCGGACAGACGCTTAACAGACAATTTACAGACGGAGGACGAGCGTTCAGCGCGAGGACGGGTCTCTGCAGGAGCTCGCGCGTATATCGCGCCGGTTTTCCCGTGAAGAGGCGGATCGCGTGAAGTACTCACCCTGTGCCACAATCCACGACGCATGCCGGTAACCGAGCGGCCATCTCAAATGCGTTCCGGAGAGCTCCGGTGCGAGCGATCAGTCAGTCCGTTTGTGCGCGAGGCGGAACCCGGAAGCGCCAAAGGAAGCGATTGTCCACTTCCGCATTCAAGCGCGCACCCTAGAGCGGCCGCGAGCGTCACACGGGGGCGGAGCGGCTGGTGGGCGGGGCCCAATGTCTGGTGGGCGGGGCCCAATGTCTGGTGGGCGGGTCCGAGCTGCTCAAACACACGTGGCTGCGCACATACCAGACCTACGGAGCCCGTGAGGTGACAGGGCCGATGTTCTGACGATGTGTGCTACTCTAACAGATTTTGCTACATCCCATTAAAAACATATGATATCATACAACATACACCTACCCCAACCCTAAACCCACTAGGGGTGTGAATCGGATGGTTCGTCAAGATATGATATCAATGCTCATACCCAGCGATACAATATTTTCAGTTACCGCAAAAAAAATCTACGATACGATTACGATTTGATCCGATACAGGAGTATATTGATCGATATATCAATATTTTGATATTATATATATATTTTAAACAAACATCTTCATTTTTATTAACTCCCAAATTCACCCAAAATATATAACAAGAACATTTATATGAAATTTTTACATTTTGTACCTCAGTTGGGACATTCACAAAAAAAAAATAGGCCTACACATTTTATTTATAAAATAAAGAAAATAAACAATTGAAAAAAAATATTTTGGCTGCTACTATGGGCTTAGTGCTAAAAAGCTTTTCTATATATAACCACATTACAAGCAATAGCAGAAAATAAATAGAGTACAACAAAGATATAAGTTCAATAAACAGTGCTTTTCAGGTTTTTCAGCTCAGTCTAAAATAAATTTCCAGCTATGCTACAGAAATGTAAGGCTAATCACATGTAAAATAACTGCACAGTCTTCACTGTATAAATCAAATTAATAATGTTTGATGTTACAAAGGTTAATTAGTCAGGAGCAGTTAACACTTGTATTTTTCAGCATTAGATTTATAATTAGTTAGCTTTCACTTTAAGAACGATGCATGGATTTAATATACTGATACACATGCCTTTTCTTTCTCAACTGTTTACGTTAAGATATGTCTAACAAACTGTGTTTACTAGGATATTTGACAAAATGGGCATTTTAATTCAATTTTGAACAGAGGAAGTTATAGTGTTGCTTTAATGTAATAATAATGATAATAATATACAAATATTAAATTAAATGTTTAATATGAATAAAAATGCAGGTTTGTTTACGCATTAAATTCATGGCCAAAAGAAAAACATGTTGTTCCCTCAACATGACATAAGGATGTCATTAACTCGACAAAATTATCTCATGGCCACAAAATAGTATCACGTTCCCACGAGTTATGATATCATGACCATATCAAAACTAAGTGAACCGAACATGACACCTCAGGGGCACCATACTGCCAGCTGACTGTTCTTTCAGTTTCAGAGAATGACATGATTGTTTTGCTTATTATCAAAGCATAAGCACACACACACACACACACACACACACACACACACACACACTAAACAAATGTTAGATGTGAAAAGAGTGCTGACACTTCAGTCAATCTGTGTGTATAAATATGTATGAAAAGCAAGTCAAAGTCACCTTTATTTATATAGCGCTTTACATTGCAACAAAATACATTGCGTCAAAGCAACTGAACAACATTCATTAGGAAAACAGTGTCAATAATGCAAAAATGATAGTTAAAGGCAGTTCATCATTGGATTCAGTGATGTCATCTCTGTTCAGTTAAATAGTGTCTGTGCATTTATTTGCAATCAAGTCAACGATATCGCTGTGAATGTGTCAAATATAACTTTTAATTTTGATTGAGAAATAATGTGAAAGTTATTTGAAAGTTGAGTATCATGAGAGTGAAGCGCGCTGCCATGTCTAACATCACTGACCTGCTCAGGGGTCAGTCATTCTACCTGAAGCAGTGGGTTTAAATCGTCAATAAAACATTAACACATTGTTTAGGTGCACCTGCATCTTCATAGAAAGATCAAACCAACATGGAAGTCTTGCTGAGTTTGTTCTGTTTTTGTTCAGTAACATGATGTGGACATGAGTATCTCTCAGTGTAGATCTGTCTCTGGACAGCAGATGGAGCTCATGCTGGACTGACCTCAGATCATTAGGAAACTCTTGAGCTGTGTGTGAGTTTGTGTTTAAAGTCTGTGTAAAGCAATATGTTCTGAGTTTGTCACACCACAGAAAATGTGTTATTAACCACCCAGGCCAATTTTAATAAAAAAAAATGAAATAATTTATCAGACAGAGCAATACGAGTCATAATCTGAAAACCACGCCCACATCGGGGGAAAACATTCTGGGTTTTTTAGCATGTTTACTGTACACCTTGTTACACAGCAGCTTTTAGATCTTGTTCTGTTTTTTTGTTATAAGTCAGAAATAACAAGGAGGCAGCTTCCCGTTAAACAAAATCAATGGAGAAGGTTGGATTGTTGAAAACTGTTTATATCTCCACAGTTCAGTACTACATAGTTCAGTCTTTGAGATGCAGCTTCAGATCAGAGGTCTTCTTCCTTTCCTCCACCAGCAGAAGCCACACACACACACACACACACACACACTTTAATAAAGGTTCCAGAGATCCTCTGTTTACTCTCAACCACAGGTTTAACTCCTTATCCTGACCGGAGGGTTTAGCTGGACAGTCCTGTTTGTCCAGCACGGGCAGTTGTTGCTAATAGATCTTCTCTAGGTGGCCTCTCATACCCAAACACTCTTACAGTCATTCATCTGTCGTGAGTGTGTGAGCTGTCCTTTAATACAGTCCAGAGCAGCCACATAATCTCCAAACTAGGCTTTTTTTCATTAAAACTAAATAGTCCTTTCTTATATTTTTTGCTGAAGGTGAATGAGCTTTGTGGTTCATCAGAACTCGTTTCAGATTTGAGATCTGATCCAGAGACTCGCAGAATAAAAAGATTAACGAAGACCCAGTTTCTGAACTAGCTTTACATGTCATTGTTTAATCAGGACGGGTCACTTTATTGTCCATATTAAAAACAATTTGTCCTCTTTCGTCTTATAAAGAGAAAAAGAAAGAGGAAATATTGGGTCCATCCACTCCTGCGATCGCGTAGAGAGGAAGGAGAGTTCCAGCTCTTTATCAAGATTATCCTGAACGATTCAAAGTTTACTTTATAATGTCAGTGGCTCTGTTGGATGTTTTGCTAGCGATACTGGAGCCGGTGTTGTGCCCAATGTTGCCCCCCTGCCAAATTATTACCCCCCTCATTCAAATCGCTACCTGGTTGTCTAATCCTAACCCCTCCCCCAAACCTACTCCTAAACCTACCAATACTAGGGGGGTAATAATTTGGCAGGGGGTCAAAATTGGGCACAACAAAACGTTTTAAACCATTCATTCTCATTCGGAGCTTACACTCATTCAAAGCACACGGTGAGAGCAGCATTTCAGACAATGAGCTTACACAGAACTGACTGGTATTTTGCGTATCCTTGCTTCTGGATGAACACAAACACACACAATGATCCTGTGCATTATTATATACTCGCTCTTAAAGGGGCAGCAGCCTTTAAATATCTGCTGTTGCAGTAGTGACACCTGCTGTCAGAGAGTGACATCTGCGTCTCATTCACAAAGGTAAAATTGGAGCATTATGTTTTTACTTTTGAATTTTTTTTAACAATCCAAATAACATTTATTTAGCATTTTTTATATTTAGTAATTCAAATGGTTTCCTCTTATTTAAAATAGAGCACAGACAGAGCCATTGTTTATATGAAGAGATTTCTTTCAGTTGTATAAGTTTTTATTTGATTTAAGTTAATTTTATTATTTAACATTTAAATTTCACAAAATATGCAGCATTGTCTTTTGTCTAATAATGAAAGGACACATTTTTATTTATAATTTGTCTTAAATCTTATTTTGTAAAAAAAAAAATATATATATATATATATATATATATATATATATATATATATATAAATAAATTCTAGAAATTGTATGGTGTAATCTGTATTATGAATGTTATCGCATCGTAAGTTTATTGAATCGTTACATCCCGATATGCTACAGGTTTTTGCTGATCATGCTGATTTGTCCACAGTAAAGTTGTCAGCCGATGTCTTTTTTTTTTTTTTTGTGGGCTAGTTAAATTCATTTTGGGCTACCAAAACCTGAAGAATGCTACCAGGGATTTGGAAAATTTGCGACCCCTGAGGTGTGTTTCCCAAAAGCATCATTAATAACGACATTACTTAAAGTTTGGTCCATTCATTAAACAAATCTATTGTGTAACTTGGACAACTGTGCCAGGTGTTTTGGCTACTTTTATTATATGTCTGGATTCGTTTTGAAGCTTGGAAAGCAACAAGATTCATTCCCATTTATTATATTCAAATTTAATTTATATTGATTGCAAGATTTAAATGACAAACTTTTTTTGTTGTTCATAGAAATTATATGGAAAATTGATGTTGTTAAAAATAAAATGCAAAGAAAACACAAATCTTATGGCTGGTAGATGTGGTAAAGCATAAGAACAAGATATCCAGTTAATATGTTCCTTTTTGGTACAAATTAAGCTTGAGTATTTCAAAGTATTCTAAAGTATTTAGATTGAGTTACTAAACCTGAGTAATTAACAAAATAATTTACTGATTACTTTTTAAAGCATGTATTTTGTAATCTGTAGTGAAATACATTTGAAAAGTAACCTTGCCAGTCCTGATAGCATTAAATGTCTATTAGATCCCGCACAAATAGCAACGCTCAGATCAGATCAGGGCAGTAACTCGGGCTCAAACTCAGAAACTCAGTCATTAACACACAGCAGAGCTTCAGACACAAGCCAGGGAAGAGTCGTGTCTAATGCATCACTCAAGCAGACACTAACTGAGCAGAGACGCTCTGCTCTTCATCATGAAGCATTCACACACTTTCTGCTTCAGGTGGAAGGCCGTGATTCTGTGCTCTGTGAGTTTGATGATTAACAGTGCAGATAAGCAGCACTAAAGTCAATAAGAGAGCGACCGGCGTCATGGAGGAGAACGAGGAAGTGTTGAGAGACTGGACATCACTGGAGCCGAGTCCGGAGGTGAAGATCTTCCTCACCGTGCTGTACAGCGTCATCGTCATAGATTGGTCTTATTGGTATTGACTGATTTCCCCTTGGCAGCTGCTAGTTGGTCAAACTAGCTCTTAAGGCACAGTCTTAACATGGTGGCTATGCAACTGGCCCCCAGCGTTGCCAGATTGGATTCACAATTTCCAGCCCAAAAGCTCACAAAAACCCTCCCACTCCCACAAAAAACATCTGAAAGCTTTTGTGATGCAGGGTCACATTCTATTAACCTTCATGACACCCATGTCTGGATCTTGCCTAAAAAGACGGCTTTATTAAGATTTGGCTGCTTACCCCTAACCCTGAGTTACTTCTGCCTATTCTCAACACACACAAGACACAGGACACATCAATCACAGCAGGGCTGAGCAAAGCCTTGTGGGTAAATATGGAGGAAATATTGAGAGTGTTATATAGCTGATTCTGTAGCATGCTATAAACTGATAAATGTGTGTTGGAACGGCTGGATCTGCAGATGTCTGGATGAAGAGCATCATTTAGTCTGTGAATGATTTCTCCAATCATGAGCTGAAGACAGAATAGGGATGATATCTCAAACCTTACAGAAATGATGTTCACCACAGAGATGGGACTGAAGGCAACTGGAAACCTGGTCCTGATGCAGATTTCATATAATGATCAGGGGTCTCATTTATAAAACTATGCGTAGGATCTTTACTAAAAGTTTACGTGCGCCCAAAAGCCAAAAATGGCGTACGCCAAAAAATATTCCGATTTATAAAACCGTGCGTACGCACACCTGTAAGCAATGTTCCCTTTATAAATCACAGATCACCCGCAGATGTGCGTACGTGAACCAGCCTCATATCCCGCCCTGTACACGCCCATTTTTAACCATAAATAGTCAATGCAAATCACCTCATGATTGCTGATCAGCATGTAAATGAGAGTGGAATCCCATATATACCTGGAAAACTGGCATGCGACCCGCCAATTAATTAATCCAAGAAAGTGAAAACGTGCATTTCTGTTAGCCTAATTTTAATAATGGCGACAGGTGAGAAAAGAAGAAAAAAACGTAATTTCTCAGATACTGAGATTGAAACACTTGTAGGGGAGGTGGAGGCTCGGAAAACTGTGTTATTTGGTGGCCACAGCAGTGGGGTCACTAATAAAAAGAAGCAGTGCGAGTGGCAAAGTATTGCTTCTGCCGTCAATTGTGTCAGTGGGACAGAACGGACAGTTGCAGAATTAAAGAAAAAATGGTCCGACCTGAAGGTATACAAATTTTTTTTTTACCAACATATTACATTTGTGTTTTATTAGGCTATATACCTATATAAATAGCAATATTGATTTTCAAAAAGTTTTATTTACATGTGCTTACAGTATGCAAAATATGTGAAATAAAGATTCTCATTCATTCAAGGTGGAGGCAAAGAGAAAACTGTCCTCCCACCGCCAGAGCGTGGCTGCAACTGGTGGGGGCCCATGTACAGCTGATCTCACATCAGTGGACAGCAAAATCGCGGCTATAATTGGGGAGGTCAGCGTGTGTGGTATTGTGTCGGAAAAGGAGGGAGACACTGACGTGACTGAAACCACAGAGGAGCAAGGTTAAACCGATTTTTAATCATTAACGCTGTACATTTGAGTGTGTGGGGTGATAAATGGATAAATGTTGCCAATTGTTTGTCCTCCAGTCCTTCCGGAGTCTGAAGCTGTAAATGAACAGGAGGTTCAGGGTGAGGGGTTCTCAGATGCAGATGCACAGCGCGGTTAAGTTGGTTTTGTTTTCGATATTCGTGACACATTCAGCGGTAAACGCCAATAACTCCAAAACGAATTGCCCTAAAAAAATCTAAACAGTGTGACCGCCAAAAGGGCAAAGCTGATCATGTTTCACAGCCTTCTTTTTCTATATTTTCCCTCGATATAATAAGCACGGCCCCGTGCAAGCCGTCGCAATATGCAGAAAGCCGGGAGAGAACGCTCTCAGCAGAGCCCTCAGTTAGGGACCGTGGGGAAAGTGCAAACTTTCTTCGTTTTTTGCTATAGCTCAGTAGGCGGTGTTTTTGTAATAGTTTTTTAGTTAAAGGGCATATAGACATGATAACAGTGTCAATCAATAGTGGGGAACCGTGGACGTTTTTCACAACCTCTTTTTTGCCCCTACTGGTAGAAAAGGCAATTGGATGTCCAAAATTAACTTTCTTTTTGTAATAACTTTCTTCAGCAGGGAGACAGAGACATGAAACCAGTGTCAACCAATAGAGGAGGACAGTGGACATTTTTCACAACCTTTCTTTTTACCCCTACTGGTAAAAAAGGGAATCGTATGTCCAAAATTAACTTCCTTTTTGTAATACCTTTCTATAGCAGTGAGACAGAGACATGAAACCAGTGTGAATCAATAGAGGGGGACAGTGGACCTTTTTCACAACCTTTCTTTTTACCCCTACTGGTATAAAAGGGAATTGCATGTCCAAATTTAACCTTCTTTTTGTAATAACTTTCTACAGCAGTGAGACAGAGACATGAAATCTGTGTCAATCAATAAAGGGGGACAGTGGACATTTTTCACAAGCTTGCTTTTTGCCCCTACTGGTAGAAAAGGGAATTGCATGTCCAAAATTAACTTCCTTTTTGTAATAACTTTCTATAGCAGTGAGACAGAGACATGAAACCAGTGTGAATCAATAGAGGGGGACAGTGGACATTTTTCACAACCTTTTTTTTTACCCCTACCGGTAGAAAAGGGAACTGCACGTCCAACTGTAACTTTCTTTTTGTAATAACTTTCTACAGCAAGGAGACAGAGACATGAAACCACTGTCAATCAATAGAAGGAGAGGGTGGACATTTTTCATAACCTTTCTTTTTACCCCTACTGGTAGAAAAGGGAATTACATGTCCAAATTTAACCTTCTTTTTGTAATAACTTTCTACAACAGGGAGACAGAGACATGAAACCACTGTCAATCAATAGAGGGAGAGAGTGGACATTTTTCACAACCTTTCATTTTACCCCAAGTGGCTGATTAGGGAACTGCATGTCCAAAATTAACCTTCTTTTTGTAATAACTTTCTACAACAGGGAGACAGAGACATGAAACCAGTGTCAATCAATAGAGGGGCAAAGTGGACATTTTTCACAACCTTTCTTTTTACCTCTACTGGTAGGAAAGAAAAAGGACTTTTCTTCTACAGTTTTGTTTCAACATACCGGTTGATCAAAACATACTTTAACATTACGACAGAAATTTTTATTTAGTTTTATTCATTTACTTTTAGTAGTTTTTTTTTTTTTTTTGCAACACAACATTATTTGTATTTATTTATTCATTATCTATAATAAATTTATTTTATTAATTAATTAATTTATTATTATTTATTTATTTTATATATATATATATACATTACTCTTTTTTCTATTTTATTAAAAGGTTTTTAGAAGTAAATCAATAACTATTAACATTTTACAATATTTAAAGTCTAACACATATAAAAGCTAAAAGCTATTGAATAAAAACCAAAAAAGAGCTTAATTGGAGAAAAACAGGTGTTTGGCAGTAACATTAAAGTTACACACAGATTTTAAGATTTTGAAATCATGTGCCTCAAACTTATGGAACATATCTAATCAAAATGTAGCTATGTAAGAGAGAGGGACACATTAATGTATATATTTAATGTATATATTAATGTATATATATTCGAACATCACTATTTAAAAAATCCAAAATTTGTTTTTTAAATAAAAAATTATTTAACATTTAAAAATTATTTTATAACATGAAATTTAGAGGTTACGGTTCGGGGCAGCCACCAGCCATTGGAAAGTACCCAAAAAATTATAATTATGATACAGTTTTAAGTTTACTGATATTTTACATTTTATGGGGGGTTTAAATAAATAACACAAGGATCTTGGTAAATATCTAATGTTTGAATACTTAAATGCATTTTTCAACTGTTTTTTGGTTTTGGGACATTACTTGGCACCAATTCTGTGCTGCTCATATTCATATCAGACATTTTAGTTGACAGATGAAGGCTGTGATACTGTAGTTGTTCACTAGATGGATTCTAGAAGATACAATGACCAACAAATACATAAATTATGTTAGTATGTACTGTAAGTATAGTATTATTACTGCACTACTAGATCATTAAAATAATTTAAATAATGTTTTTACAAAATTACTAAGTTTTGGTAGTATTTTAAAAATAGGTCTAATTTGTTAACACTATTTAATGCATTACTATACATTAACTGAATATGAACAATATATATTTTTGGAGCATTTATCAATCTTTTAATGTTTTAATGTTACTTGATTTTTTTTTCTTCATGTTGATCCACGGTACATTAACTGATGTTAACAGATACACAACTGAAAGTTAATAATGTATTTTTAGTATGTAATTATAGAATTAATACTATAAAACATATTGTTCAAGTTAACATGCACAGTTAAGTACTGTTAACAAAATAAAGGAACATTCCACTTTTTTGGAAATGGGCTCATTCTCAAACTCCCAGTTTATACCATTTTTGAATCCATTCAGCCGATCTCAGGTTTTGAGACCAGCAGCATGGCATTCAGAAATGACCAAAGAGTATGGATATTTTTCCTATTTAAAACTTTCCTCTTTTGTAGTTATATTGTGTACTAAGACCGGTGGAAAATGTCAAGTTGTGATTTTCTAGGCCGATATGATTAAAAACTATACTCATTCCGGTGTAATAATCAAGGAACGGTGCAGCCATAACATGAGCGCAGCAGTCGCAGTGATATCACTGCAGTAAAACTCAACTTATTAACTCTGGGGGAGTTGGAGAATGAGCATATTTCCAAAAAAGGGGAGTGTTCCTTTAAACCTTATTGTAAACCATTATTAAAGGTTTATATTTTGTTGTCTGTGTGCATGGTGTTTAACCATTTCATTGCTGTAACCCTGTAACCTGCTGTAAACCAGACTGCCAAACGGTTAATATCAATGCATGCACACCTCTTTCCCAATGACACTAGAGGATGGTGGTTGCACTAGTGACTTGGGCTCGTCATTGCAGCTTGAAGCATTTTGTACTTTAATTTAGTAATGGCATTTTCCACCAGGGAGATGTAAAAGCAGTGTCAGTTAATAGAGGTGGACAGTGATCAACTTACACAACCTCACATTTAATCCTTACTGTTGCACAAGGGAGTTGCATTTACAAATTGTACCTTATTTACATCATGAAAATTACGAAATTTATGTAATGCAGAATGATCCTGTTAATACTGTAAACTAATTTGAAAAGACAACAGCCAACAGGACAATAGCCTTTTTGACTGAACTGGTATTTATACACTGATCAAAAATGTATACTGATTTTAAAATTTACTGATTTTAACATTTATAAGGAGCTGATCAAAACAAAAACAACAACAACAAAACATTCAAGAGTAAACAATATATTTTAACACCTACACTTGTAAAGTACTTTTTACTTATAGAAAAAACACAATCACTTTCTCGTCTTCCATTTTTGTACCTCTTTTTAATTCATTCCGAGACAGACAGAGTGGTACCATTTTTTACAGTTGCTGCTCTGAATCTAGTGGAAATAAAAATTGTCACAAGTAAACTTAATTTTTAATTATATTGAACATATGTTACGTTCGGGAACCCAGGGAAACACAGGAGACGAGAGATCCAAACGCACTGTGAGTTTAATGGGTAATCCAAATTCAGAATCCAAAAAGCAGGGGTCAAAACCAAAAATCTATCCAAACAAACAAACAAACAGGAATAGGAACAGGAATAGAACTTGAAACTCGGAAGGCGAGGAAACTGGGTGACGGAAAGAAAGGACTCCATGAAAACAAACAGAAACAGACCGGTTAATATAGGCAGGGTAATGACTATCAAGCGAAGACACCTGAGTGCAATTAACAGGAGTGCAATTACTGTGATGAAGGGACAAGGCTTTGTGGGAATTGTAGTGCCTGCGGTGAGGTGCCTATGGGGAAGTGAGAACACTAGTGGAGACTCAGGGAAACAGAGACCAGACAGCGTGACAACATATTAAGTTAAAAATAAACTGTAATTCATTCTTTTATTACTCCATTATTAAGATATTAATTGTAATTTCAGCTTAAAATCATCAAATTGAAATATAGACAAATGAACAAACAGTAAAAATAATAAAACCTTTTGATCTGTATTGACCTAATACAAAATACTACTTAATATTTGATGTAAAGTCATTTCTGTATTAACTGCATACTAATTATCGGCATAATAATTATCTATTTAGTTGAAATAATTTAACATTTCAGCTCTACAGATTGTATAATACCTCATCTTCATGGGGAAGTTGTGGCCTAGTCCCAACTGCTCCCCGGGCGCTGCAGCATAAATGGCTGCCCACTGCTCCGGTGTGTGTTCATGGTGTGTGTGTGTGCACTTTGGATGGGTTAAATGCAGAGCACAAATTCTGAGTATGGGCTGAATGTCATGTCACTTCACTAATTACTAATTTCTCAATGAAGGAGCCATGCTTCCAACTGGACACTCTTTTCCACACAGGGAGCAATGCTGTTTGGGGTGAAATACTGAAAATACAATATCACAAATCAAAGTTTTATTTTAACCATTTGGTCAGACAGACAGACAGACCGACCAGTGTATCGACAAACAGATAGACAGACAGACATACACTAACCTGAAGGATTATTAGGAACACCATACCAATACTGTGTTTGACCCCCTTTCGCCTTCAGAACTGCCTTAATTCTATGTTGCATTGATTCAATAAGGTGCTGAAAGCATTCTTTAGAAACGTTGGCCCATATTGATAGGATAGCATCTTAGAGATTTGTGGGATGCACATACAGGGCACGAAGCTCCCGTTCCACCACATCCCAAAGATGCTCTATTGGGTTGAGATCTGGTGACTTTGGGGCCATTTTAGTACAGTGAACTCATTGTCATGTTCAAGAAACCAATTTGAAATGATTCGAGCTTTGTAACATGGTGCATTATCCTGCTGGAAGTAACCAGCAGAGGATGGGTACATGGTGGTCATAAAGGGATGGACATGGTCAGAAACAATGCTCAGGTAGGTCGTGGCATTTAAACGATGCCCAATTGGCACTTAGGGGCCTAAAGTGTGCCAAGAAAACATCCCCCACACCATTACACCAACACCACCAGCCTGCACAGTGGTAACAAGGCAAGATGGATCCATGTTCTCATTCTGTTTACGCCAAATTCTGATTCTACCATCTAAATACCATCATAAATATAAAATAGGTACATATAACAGTGTTCTTTATAAGTGGATAGCATGTTCTATCCACTGAATCAGAAAGATGTATTTTAATGTTGTCTCATAACATTTTTTTTCAGGTACCTTTATTTGTAATTGCATAGACATAAAACCATACATTGTTGACAAGGATTGTGCTATATGTAGTGAAGTGAAGTAAAGCAACATGATGGTGAAGTATAATAATAACAAATACTTGGAATTTGTGGAGTTTATCCCATCCACATGCACCTGGCATATACTTTGTATATTTACACAAAACTCCTGTCATTGTGTCAACAGTGTATGGTTTATGTCTATCCTTTATGTTTTTGTAAGCATAATGAACTCTTAACTCTACTTATCACAATTTGTTAGTTTGGACTTAGTCTGTCTTTCATACTTTGTCATTTGACCTATATTTTGTCTCACATTTTGATTACATAAGTTCACCTGTGGTGTTGCTAATTATTTCATTTGTTCTGTCTAGTTACGTTCTTGTCCTTTTAGTTTGACTTTGTCGGGTAATGTTTTTGACCTCATGACTGCTATCTGTGGATACCCTTTTCCTATGTCATGTGGAATAAATACCTTCTGAATCTTCTCCTATGTGCACCTTTTTCTACAACCTAGCTTCAGTGTGAAACTACAAAATATAAGGTTCTTTAAAAGTTTAAGATCTTAAGAACTACCATCACCATGTTTCAAGTGAAAACACTTTATTAGTAATATGTAGTAACCAAACCACAATAAAATAAAATAACTATTCACTCATGCAAATTAAATACATGTAATTAATTAAAATATTTAGTAACACTATATTTCAGGGTCTATTAACCAGTTGCTTATAAGTATGCATATTTATAGAATATTAGCCATTTATTAGTAGTAAGCACATATTAACAGAGGTGTAAAATACTTGAGTCATTTTACTTGATTACTGTACTTAAGGATTATTTTGAGGGATTTGTACTTTACTCAAATACATTTTAAACTGACTACTTGTACTTTTACTTGTTTACATTTCTGTGGAAAAAAACAGTGCTTTTTACTGCTTACAATTTTATTTAATCTTGAAAAGTACATTATATTTTTATTTTATCTTATGCACATTAAATATGGTAAACAAAGTCAAATGTGTGTGCCTGACGCGGGAACTAATAATCATTGTTTTCATGCATCAAACACACACATTTCTACTTTAATTATTACTTTTGTCAGGTAAATGTCTGGCTTCAAAAGTTCACCATCAAATCTGAGGGAGCATATTGAGGTAGCAAAGTTGCGTTTCCCCCACAAAAAAAGTTTATTCCTTATTTGTTCTGTTTTGATAGAGCCATTAGCTATGATAAACTGAATGCACAAAATAGTGCAAATAAAATCTGTGATGAGAATTTAAATACTATGAATATTTTTGTGGGATTTTTTTCTCATTAATCTAATTAGTCACAAATAACAATTTATCAATATTTGCTAGGAAAAACTACTGTATAAATGCCCAAAATAAAAATTGTAAAGATTAATTGTCCTTTTAGACAGTGACGCTGAATAGACAACACAAATAAAGTGGACTTTAAAAATTTTGTATGTATTAATTCTATGACTCTCCTCATTAATTGAACACATTCTTGTTTTCTGTTTGGAATATATTTCTAGTCTCTCTATCACATCTTGCTCTTCTTTCACAGTCTTGTGTCTTTCTGTCACTGTTTTCTGTGAGTGTTGTGTTTGTTTGGTGCCATGTGCTCTCTCCTGTCTTTTTTTGACCCCACCCATCTTGTTACCTCATTATTGTTTAGTTGCTCCACCTGTGTTTCTCAATTGCTCCCGGACTCATTACCTTCACTCTGCACAGCTGTTTCATCCACTCACACACTTACACACACACCTGGTGCCCATTGTCAATGACTATATATTCTCCACTCTCACACCACTCTGTCAGGCTGTATTAATTGTGTAATTTAAATTGTGATTTGTAAGTGTTCCTGGATACTCGTGTTTTTGCATCTTGGCTGCGTCTGCTCTTGTCTCCGTGATTTGTTTCTGTTTTGTTTTGCCTTGTTGGCCTTTTAGTTCTCATTTATTAAAAAGTAATTTCGTCCCTGCACTTGGACCCAGACCCTGTTCTTTCCACTGCTCCGTTTCTAAGTGAAGTGAAGTGAAGTGAAGTGACATTCAGCCAAGTATGGTGACCCATACTCGGAATTTGTGCTCTGCATTTAACCCATCCGAAGTGCACACACACAGAGCAGTGAACACACACACACACAGTGAGCACACACCCGGAGCAGTGGGCAGCCATTTATGCTGCGGCGCCCGGGGAGCAGTTGGGGGTTTGATGCCTTGCTCAAGGGCACCTAAGTCGTGGTATTGAAGGTGGAGAGAGAACTGTACATGCACTCCCCCCACCCACAATTCCTGCCGGCCCGGGACTCAAACCCACAACCTTTCGATTGGGAGTCCGACTCTCTAACCATTAGGCCACGACTTCCCCCCTTCTCCCCCCCCCGACTTCTACCACGCCCTGACATCTTCAAAGGGATAGTTCACCCATAAATGAAAATTCTATCACCATTTACTGACCTCTGTCATCCCAGATTTTTATGACTTTCTTTCTTCACATGAACACAAGCAAATAATTTTTATTTTTATTTTGAACATGCAAATCTCTAACCAGCCACTGAAAGGTTAAAATGAAAATCTTCCTGCTGTAGAAAGTTACTACAAAAATAATTCTTCAGGACATCTGAACTCCATTGTGAAGCCTCAGAATATAACGCACGAGTCATACAAAAAAATATCCATTCTCTCTCTATATAGATTGACAGTGGTTTCATGTCTCTGTGTCCCTGCTGTAGAACGTTATTACAAAGAGAATGTTAATTTTGGACATACAATTCTCTTTTATACCAGTAGGGTTAAAAAGAAAGGTTGTGAAAAATGTCCACTGTCCCCCTCTATAGATTGACACTGGTTTCATGTCTCTGTCTCCCTGCTTAAGAATGTTATTACAAAAAAAAAGGTTAATTTTGGACATGCAATTCACTAATCAGCCACTTGGGGTAAAATGAAAGGATGTGAAAAATGTCCACTCTCTCCCTCTATTGAGTGATACTGGTTTCATCTCTATATCTTCCTGCCGAAGAAAGTTATTACAAAAATAATGTTATTTTTGGACATGCAATTCCCTATTCAGCCACTTTGGGTAAAGAAAGAAAACTGTGAAAAATGTCCACTCTCTCCCTCTATTGATTGACACTGGTTTCATGTTTCTGTGTCCCTGCTGTAGAAAGTTATTACAAAGAGAAGGTTAATTTTGGACATGCAATTCCCTAATCAGCCACTTGGGGTAAAATGAAAGTATGTGAAAAATATTCACTCTCTCCCTCTATTGATTGACACTGGTTTCATGTCTCTGTCTCCCTGCTTAAAAAAAGTTATTACAAAAAGAAGGTTAATTTTTGTACATGCAATTCCCTTTCCTACCAGTGGGGGTAAAAAGAAAGGTTATGAAAAATGTCCACTCTCTCCCTCTATTGATTGACAGTGGTTTCATGTCTCTGTCTCCCTGCTGTAGAAAGTTATTACAAAAAGAAGGTTAAATTTGGACATGCAATTCCATTTTCTACCAGTAGGGCTCAAAAGAAAGGTTGTGAAAAATGTCCACTGTCCCCCTCTATTGATTGACACTGGTTTCATGTCTCTGACTCACTGCTGTAGAAAGTTATTACAAAAAGGAGGTTAATTTTGGACATGCAGTTCCCTAATCAACCACTTGGGGTAAAATGAAAGGTTGTGAAAAATGTCCACTGTCTCCCTCTATTGATAGACACTGGTTTCATGTCTCTGTCTCCCTGCTGTAAAAAGTTATTACAAAAAGAAGGTTAATTTTGGACATCCAATTCCCTTTTCTACCAGTAGGGGTAAAAACAAAGGTTGTGAAAAATGTCCACTCTCTCCTTCTATTGATTGTCAGTGGTTTCATATCTCTGTCTCCCTACTGTAGAAAGTTATTACAAAAAGAAAGTGAAATTTGGACATGCAATTCTATTTTCTACCAGTAAGGGTAAAAAAAAGGTTGTGAAAAATGTCCACTGTCCCCCTCTATTGATTCACACTGGTTTTATTACTCTGTCTCACTGCTATAGAAAGTTATTACAAAAAGGAAGTTAATTTTGGACATGCAATTCCCTTTTCTACCAGTAGGGGAAAAAAGCAAGGTTGTGAAAAATGTCCACTGGTCCCCTTTATTGATTGACACAGGTTTCATGTCTCTGTCTCACTGCTGTAGAAAGTTATTACAAAAAGAAGGTTAAATTGGACATGCGATTCCCTTTTCTACCAGTAGGGGTAAAAAGAAAGATTATGAAAAATGTCCACTTTCCCCCTCTATTGATTGAAACTGGTTTCATGTCTCTGTCTCACTGCAGTAGAAAGTTATTACAAAAAGAAGGTTAATTTTGAACATGCAATTTCCTAGTCAGCTACTTGGGGTAAAATGAAAGGATCTGAAAAATATCCGCTCTCTCCTTCTATTGATTGACACTGGTTTAATGTGTCTATCTTCCTGCTGTAGAAAGTTATTACAAAAAGGAGGTTAATTTTGGACATGCAATTCCCTTTCCTAGCAGTAGGGGTAAAAAGAAAGATTGTGAAAAATGTCCACTGTGCTCCTCTATTGATTGACACTGGTTTCATTTCTCTGTCTCCCTGCTGTAGAAAGTTATTACAAAAAGGAGGTTTATTTTGGACATGCAATTCCCTTTTCTACCAGTAGGGGTAAAAAGAAAGGTTGTGAAAAATGTCCACTGTCCCCCACTATTGATTGACAGTGGTTAAATGTATCTGTCTCTTTGCTATAGAAAGTTATTACAAAAAGAAGGTTAATTTTGGACATGCAATTCCCTTATCAGCCACTTGAGGGAAAAATGAAACGATGTGAAAAATATCCACTCTCTCCTTCTATTGATTGACACTGGTTTCATGTGTCTCTCTTCCTGCTGTAGAA
This sequence comes from Carassius carassius, assembly GCF_963082965.1. Classification (NCBI taxonomy): domain Eukaryota; kingdom Metazoa; phylum Chordata; class Actinopteri; order Cypriniformes; family Cyprinidae; genus Carassius; species Carassius carassius. The sequence goes on along the minus strand of NC_081773.1, from coordinate 33,495,370 downwards.
AGTTATTACAAAAAGAAGGTTAATTTTGGACATGCAATTCCTTTTCCTAGCAGTAGAGGTAAAAAGAAAGGTTGTGAAAAATGTCCGCTCTCTCCCTCTATTGATTGAAACTGGTTTCATGTCTCTGTCTCACTGCTGCAGAAAGTTATTACAAAAAGAAGGTTGATTTTGGACATGCAATTCCCTAATCAGCCACTTGGGGTAAAATGAAAGGATGTGAAAAATATCCACTCTCTCCTTCTATTGATTGACACTGGTTTAATGTGCCTATCTTCCTGCTGTAGAAAGTTATTACAAAAAGGGGGTTAATTTTGGACATGCAATTCCCTTTCCTAGCAGTAGGGGTAAAAAGAAAGGTTGTGAAAAATGTCCACTGTCCCCCTCTATAGATTGACACTGGTTTCATGTCTCTGTCTCCCTGCTGTAGAAAGTTATTACAAAAAGGAGGTTAATTTTGGACATGCAATTTTCTTTTCCTAGCAGTAGGGGTAAAAAGAAAGGTTGTGAAAAATGTCCACTGTCCCCCTCTATTGATTGACACTGGTTTCATGTCTCTGTCTCCCTGCTGTAGAAAGTTATTACAAAAAGGAGGTTAATTTTGGACATGCAATTCCCTTTTCTACCAGTAGGGGTAAAAAAAAGGTTGTGAAAAATGTCCACTGTCCCCCACTATTGATTGACACTGGTTTCATGTATCTGTCTCTTTGCTGTAGAAAGTTATTACAAAACGAAAGTTAATTTTGGACATGCAGTTCCCTTATCAGCCACTTGGGGTAAAATCAAAGGATGTGAAAAATATCCACTCTCTCCTTCTATTGATTGACACTGGTTTCATGTGTCTGTCTTCTTGCTGTAGAAAGTTATTACAAAAAGAAGTTTAATTTTGGACATGCAATTCCTTTTCCTAGCAGTAGGGGTAAAAAGAAAGGTTCTGAAAAATGTCCACTCTCTCCCTCTATTGATTGAAACTGGTTTCATGTCTCTGTCTCACTGCTGCAGAAAGTTATTACAAAACGAAGGTTAATTTTGGACATGCAATTCCCTAATCAGCCACTTGGGGTAAAATGAAAGGATGTGAAAAATATGCACTCTCTCCTTCTATTGATTGACACTGGTTTAATGTGTCTACCTTCCTGCTGTAGAAAGTTATTGCAAAAAGGGGGTTAATTTTGGACATGCAATTCCCTTTCCTAGCAGTAGGGATGAAAAGAAAGGTTGTGAAAAATGTCCACTGTCCCCCTCTATAGATTGACACTGGTTTCATGTCTCTGTCTCCCTGCTGTAGAAAGTTATTACAAAAAGGAGGATAATTTTGGACATGCAATTCCCTTATTAGCCACTTGGGGTAAAATGAAAGGTTGTGAAAAATGTCAACTCTCCCCCTCTACTGATTGACACTTGTTTCATGTCTCTGTCTCCCTGCTGTAGAAAGTTATTACAAAAAGGATATTTTTAACATCCAATTCCCTAATCAGCTACTAGGGGTAAAATGAAAGGTTGTGAAAAATGTCCACTCTCTCCTTCTATTGATTCACACTGGTTTCATGTCTCTATCTTCCTGCTGTAGAAAGTTATTACAAAAAGAAGCTTAATTTTGGACATGCAATTCCCTAATCAGCCACTTGGGGTAAAATGAAAGGATGTGAAAAATTACCCCTCTCTCCTTCTATTGATTCACACTGGTTTCATGTCTCTATCTTCCTGCTGTAGAAAGTTATTACAAAAAGAATGTTAATTTTGGACATGCAATTCCCTTTTCTACCAGTAGGAGTAGAAAGAAAGGTTGTGAAAAATGTCCACTGTCCCCTTTATTGATTGCCATGGGTCTCATGTCTCTATCTTCCTGCTGAAGAAAGTTACTACAAAAAGAAGGTTTTTCTACCAGTAGGGGTAAAAAGAAAGGTTTTGAAAAATGTCCACTCTCTCCCTCTATTGATTTGAACTGGTTTCATGTCTTTGTGTCACTGCTGTAGAAAGTAATTACAAAAAGAAGCTTCATTTTGGACATGCAATTCCCTTTTCTACCAATAGGAGTAAAAAGAAAGGTTGTGCAAAATGTCCACTGTCCCCCACTATTGATTGACGCTGGTTTCATGTATCTGTCTCACTGCTGTAGAAAGTTATTACAAAAAAGGTTAATTTTGGACATGCAATTCCCTAATCAGCCACTTGGGGTAAAATAAAAGGATGTGAAAAATATCCACTTTCTCTCTCTCTATACATTGACAGTGGTTTCATGTCTCTGTGTCCCTGCTGTAGAAAGTTATTACAAAGAGAAGGTTAATTTTGGACATACAATTCCCTTTTATACCAGTAGGGGTAAAAAGAAAGGTTGTGAAAAATGTCCACTGTCCCCCTCTATAGATTGACACTGGTTTCATGTCTCTGTCTCCCTGCTTAAGAATGTTATTACAAAAAAAAGGTTAATTTTGGACATGCAATTCACTAATCAGCCACTTGGGGTAAAATGAAAGGATGTGAAAAATGTCCACTCTCTCCCTCTATTGAGTGATACTGGTTTCATCTCTATATCTTCCTGCCGAAGAAAGTTATTACAAAAATAATGTTATTTTTGGACATGCAATTCCCTATTCAGCCACTTTGGGTAAAGAAAGAAAATTGTGAAAAATGTCCACTCTCTCCCTCTATTGATTGACACTGGTTTCATGTTTCTGTGTCCCTGCTGTAGAAAGTTATTACAAAGAGAAGGTTAATTTTGGACATGCAATTCCCTAATCAGCCACTTGGGGTAAAATGAAAGTATGTGAAAAATATTCACTCTCTCCCTCTATTGATTGACACTGGTTTCATGTCTCTATCTTCCTGCTGTAGAAAGTTATTACAAAAAGGAGGTTTATTTTGGACATGCAATTCCCTTTTCTACCAGTAGGGGTAAAAAGAAAGGTTGTGAAAAATGTCCACTGTGCTCCTCTATTGATTGACACTGGTTTCATTTCTCTGTCTCCCTGCTGTAGAAAGTTATTACAAAAAGGAGGTTTATTTTGGACATGCAATTCCCTTTTCTACCAGTAGGGGTAAAAAGAAAGGTTGTGAAAAATGTCCACTGTCCCCCACTATTGATTGACAGTGGTTAAATGTATCTGTCTCTTTGCTATAGAAAGTTATTACAAAAAGAAGGTTAATTTTGGACATGCAATTCCCTTATCAGCCACTTGAGGGAAAAATGAAACGATGTGAAAAATATCCACTCTCTCCTTCTATTGATTGACACTGGTTTCATGTGTCTCTCTTCCTGCTGTAGAAAGTTATTACAAAAAGAAGGTTAATTTTGGACATGCAATTCCTTTTCCTAGCAGTAGAGGTAAAAAGAAAGGTTGTGAAAAATGTCCGCTCTCTCCCTCTATTGATTGAAACTGGTTTCATGTCTCTGTCTCACTGCTGCAGAAAGTTATTACAAAAAGAAGGTTGATTTTGGACATGCAATTCCCTAATCAGCCACTTGGGGTAAAATGAAAGGATGTGAAAAATATCCACTCTCTCCTTCTATTGATTGACACTGGTTTAATGTGCCTATCTTCCTGCTGTAGAAAGTTATTACAAAAAGGGGGTTAATTTTGGACATGCAATTCCCTTTCCTAGCAGTAGGGGTAAAAAGAAAGGTTGTGAAAAATGTCCACTGTCCCCCTCTATAGATTGACACTGGTTTCATGTCTCTGTCTCCCTGCTGTAGAAAGTTATTACAAAAAGGAGGTTAATTTTGGACATGCAATTTTCTTTTCCTAGCAGTAGGGGTAAAAAGAAAGGTTGTGAAAAATGTCCACTGTCCCCCTCTATTGATTGACACTGGTTTCATGTCTCTGTCTCCCTGCTGTAGAAAGTTATTACAAAAAGGAGGTTAATTTTGGACATGCAATTCCCTTTTCTACCAGTAGGGGTAAAAAAAAGGTTGTGAAAAATGTCCACTGTCCCCCACTATTGATTGACACTGGTTTCATGTATCTGTCTCTTTGCTGTAGAAAGTTATTACAAAACGAAAGTTAATTTTGGACATGCAGTTCCCTTATCAGCCACTTGGGGTAAAATCAAAGGATGTGAAAAATATCCACTCTCTCCTTCTATTGATTGACACTGGTTTCATGTGTCTGTCTTCTTGCTGTAGAAAGTTATTACAAAAAGAAGTTTAATTTTGGACATGCAATTCCTTTTCCTAGCAGTAGGGGTAAAAAGAAAGGTTCTGAAAAATGTCCACTCTCTCCCTCTATTGATTGAAACTGGTTTCATGTCTCTGTCTCACTGCTGCAGAAAGTTATTACAAAACGAAGGTTAATTTTGGACATGCAATTCCCTAATCAGCCACTTGGGGTAAAATGAAAGGATGTGAAAAATATGCACTCTCTCCTTCTATTGATTGACACTGGTTTAATGTGTCTACCTTCCTGCTGTAGAAAGTTATTGCAAAAAGGGGGTTAATTTTGGACATGCAATTCCCTTTCCTAGCAGTAGGGATGAAAAGAAAGGTTGTGAAAAATGTCCACTGTCCCCCTCTATAGATTGACACTGGTTTCATGTCTCTGTCTCCCTGCTGTAGAAAGTTATTACAAAAAGGAGGATAATTTTGGACATGCAATTCCCTTATTAGCCACTTGGGGTAAAATGAAAGGTTGTGAAAAATGTCAACTCTCCCCCTCTACTGATTGACACTTGTTTCATGTCTCTGTCTCCCTGCTGTAGAAAGTTATTACAAAAAGGATATTTTTAACATCCAATTCCCTAATCAGCTACTAGGGGTAAAATGAAAGGTTGTGAAAAATGTCCACTCTCTCCTTCTATTGATTCACACTGGTTTCATGTCTCTATCTTCCTGCTGTAGAAAGTTATTACAAAAAGAAGCTTAATTTTGGACATGCAATTCCCTAATCAGCCACTTGGGGTAAAATGAAAGGATGTGAAAAATTACCCCTCTCTCCTTCTATTGATTCACACTGGTTTCATGTCTCTATCTTCCTGCTGTAGAAAGTTATTACAAAAAGAATGTTAATTTTGGACATGCAATTCCCTTTTCTACCAGTAGGAGTAGAAAGAAAGGTTGTGAAAAATGTCCACTGTCCCCTTTATTGATTGCCATGGGTCTCATGTCTCTATCTTCCTGCTGAAGAAAGTTACTACAAAAAGAAGGTTTTTCTACCAGTAGGGGTAAAAAGAAAGGTTTTGAAAAATGTCCACTCTCTCCCTCTATTGATTTGAACTGGTTTCATGTCTTTGTGTCACTGCTGTAGAAAGTAATTACAAAAAGAAGCTTCATTTTGGACATGCAATTCCCTTTTCTACCAATAGGAGTAAAAAGAAAGGTTGTGCAAAATGTCCACTGTCCCCCACTATTGATTGACGCTGGTTTCATGTATCTGTCTCACTGCTGTAGAAAGTTATTACAAAAAAGGTTAATTTTGGACATGCAATTCCCTAATCAGCCACTTGGGGTAAAATAAAAGGATGTGAAAAATATCCACTTTCTCTCTCTCTATACATTGACAGTGGTTTCATGTCTCTGTGTCCCTGCTGTAGAAAGTTATTACAAAGAGAAGGTTAATTTTGGACATACAATTCCCTTTTATACCAGTAGGGGTAAAAAGAAAGGTTGTGAAAAATGTCCACTGTCCCCCTCTATAGATTGACACTGGTTTCATGTCTCTGTCTCCCTGCTTAAGAATGTTATTACAAAAAAAAGGTTAATTTTGGACATGCAATTCACTAATCAGCCACTTGGGGTAAAATGAAAGGATGTGAAAAATGTCCACTCTCTCCCTCTATTGAGTGATACTGGTTTCATCTCTATATCTTCCTGCCGAAGAAAGTTATTACAAAAATAATGTTATTTTTGGACATGCAATTCCCTATTCAGCCACTTTGGGTAAAGAAAGAAAATTGTGAAAAATGTCCACTCTCTCCCTCTATTGATTGACACTGGTTTCATGTTTCTGTGTCCCTGCTGTAGAAAGTTATTACAAAGAGAAGGTTAATTTTGGACATGCAATTCCCTAATCAGCCACTTGGGGTAAAATGAAAGTATGTGAAAAATATTCACTCTCTCCCTCTATTGATTGACACTGGTTTCATGTCTCTATCTTCCTGCTGTAGAAAGTTATTACAAAAAGAAGGTTAATTTTGGACATGCAATTCCCTTTTCTACCAGTAGTGGTAAAAAGAAAGGTTGTTAAAAATGTCCACTGTCCCCCACTATTGATTGACACTGGTTTCATGTCTAAATGCCCTTTAACTAAAAAGCTATTACAAAAACACATACTGAGCTATAGCAAAAAACGAAGAAAGTTTGCACTTTCCCCACGGTCCCTAACTGAAGGCTCTGCTGAGAGCGTTCTCTCCCGGCTTTCTGCACATTGCGACGGCTTGTACGGGGCCGTGTTTATTATATCGAGGGAAAATATAGTAAAAGAAGGATGTAAAACATGATTAACTTTGCCCTTTTGGCGGTCACACTGCTCAGATTTTTTTAGGGCAATTCGTTTTGGAGTTATTGGCGTTTACCGCTGAATGTGTCACGAATATCGAAAACAAAACCAACTTGACCCCGCTCAGATGCACAGCGTCCGGCTCAAAGCAGTGCCCCTTCTGCGTCTGGCACGTCCAAAAGTGGTCGGGTACTCACTGACGCAGTCCTGCAGTTACAGCGAGAGACAATAAACGCTGTCAACAGGGTTGCAGATGAGCTACGGCAGATGAGAGAAGTGATGCAAGAAATTGCACAATCATTAAAAGATGCAGTTAAAACATGAACCTTGAGTTTTGTCTTTCTTTACAAACGCCGCATGACATCCTCACGGATTCTTGCACCTCGTTGATATCCCTCTTGTCGGCCAGGGGGCTGTGGCTCGGGGTCGTAATGCTGGGGTAGAGGGAGATCAGGAGGGAGAGGAATACCGTTTCTCAGTGCTATATTGTGCAAAACACCACACGCCCTGACAATCTTGCACACTTTTGCTGGATGGTATAAAAGTCTGCCACCCGAGGCATCCAGAGCACGCCATCTGCATTTCAGGATGCCGATGGCACGCTCCACAACTGCGCGGGCACGAGAGTGGACCTCGTTATAATGAGTTTCCTCTGCGCTCTGCGGGTTTAAAAATGGGGTGAGGAGCCAGCGTCTCAGGGGGTAGCCACTGTCGCCTGCAGGTTATAATTATATTAAAAACAAAATTGTTACAGTTTCTACTTTTTAATATTGTTAAACTCACCAAGAAGCCAGCCATCACGTACTGCGCCTGCATTTAGTCTGTTCCCTACACTGCTATGTGTCAAGATAAAGGAATCATGTGTTGAACCAGGCCAGCGTGCCACAATGTTTGTGAGGGTCATGTTGGAGTCACATATGATTTGCACATTAATAGAATGCACATGCTTTCTATTAACATAAGCAAATTCATTTTCAGATGGTGCCCTTATAGCAACATGAGTGCAGTCAATTGCGCCGATTACATTTGGGAAACCAGACATTGCTGCAAATTGCGTTTTAATTTCGGCCTGTTCTCGCACAGTGTAGGGGAACCTGATGTATCGACTAACCATATTAAGTATACCATTTAAAACGACAGATATTATTGCACTCAGGGACGGCTGTGATATACCAGACCTATAGGGTGAGATGATAGATTCCAATAGAATTATTTCATATACAAAAAGGTCTTAGAGACAAATTTGAGGATTACTTATAGTTTTTTTATATTATTAATTTACCTGTCTGCCAATTCCCGCTGGAAACAGCCGGTTGCCAAGAACCCCAGAGTGATGAGGACTTGTATTTGGACTGGGATGGCATGGTTCCGGCGTGTTGCCCTCTCTAATACTGGACCCAATTCAGCACATAGATCCAAGAGCACAGCTCTAGGGAATCTAAATCGGCTTATTAGCCAGTCATCATCATGGGCCAGGAAATCATCATGGTCCCTGAAAACTCGTTCTCTCCTTATTCTGCCATTAGCGTAATCCTCCAACAGTGCCAGGAGTGCCATCATGAAGCATTACATACCCGGGTCACCGGAGAATTTATATGTTTCTAGCAAATAGACTGATCGTTAACACCTTGACAAAATCACTTAATTAATTTGTGGGCGAAAATTTAAGACGAAAATGTTATAGTGAACACATGCTTCTTGACGGTTTTGTAATGAACACCGTAATAGTTAGGACCGATGATGAGTAGCGATTGTGCTTCATGACTGTATTTGCAGACTTTGACATTTTATGATATAGGCTATGTACATTAAGGAAAATATTTCCTTTTTACACTGTGTTCTGCAGTTCTCTAATAAAAGGGTATTTCATGCTATTCTGTAGGCTATCACATGTATCGCGCCATGTCCTCCTGTGCTCCCGTTGTGGACAATGTGACTGTAAGGCAGCGCTGATTATTATTTTATTTTACTTTTAATACATTTTGAATTACGTTTGGATTTTACTAGATGTATATAGCCTAAAACAATCGGCACAAATAACACTGTTGGATTTAATCTTCATGATAATGTGGATATAACGTATGAAATGGAGTGAAAATTAAATGTCATTCATTCTTATAATCGTTCTTCTCACATTTATTTTCTACAATCTAACTTCAGTTCACGACCTCACCATCGGTGTCGCCAATTCCCTTTGTCTCCAGAATGTGCGTACGCACGGCTCAAAGTTTGCTTAAAGGTGCGCACATTCTCCCGTCAAGTTTGTTTTTTATAGATCACAACCTTTGCGTGGGAACTGGCGTACGTACGTTTCCAGCCCCGTTTTGTGCGTACGCACGCTTTATAAATGAGGCCCCTGAGCCGTTTAAGATAAATCAGATTCTCATTTCAAGATAAATCTACTATTGGTTTTAACTATAATTGCATTTTATTATTCTCAGTTGTCACATTGTTACAGAAGACAGTGAGGAGATATGATTGATTTAATCAGGATAATCCCACACACATAACAGCATGTAAATATGACTAATACATCACTGATTTGAAGTAAACCCTGGCTTTTGTTGCATTCTGAAGTCTTATGTTTGATCCTCAAACTTTCTTTTCCTTGCCGTCCTCGCTGAAGAAAGCCGTCAGCTGCGCTCCATCAGGAACGTATTTGATGTTCTCCACCTCTCCTCCGTAGTTGCTGGGCTTCTGGAAGTGTATCTCCAGATGGTCCTGAAGATCTTCTTCATCCATCAGCGCCTGGATTCCCCCGAGCAGCACGGTGCGATGCGGTGTCCCCGAGTACGTCTACAACATCACAACAAACACCATCACACACACGTCCTTCTGCACCCAAACAGATTCTGACACAGAAACACACCTGAAACTTCCTGAGCTGATACTCGTACAGAGGAAGAACATCGACCACCACATCGCTGCCGGTGTCGACACAAAACTTTCCTCTGTGAACCAGATTCTCTGCAACTGAAAGTGAAAGCAGGAGAGCCACCATGAAGCTGAAACCATATCTGATAAGAAAACATCCGTCCACAGACACAACTGATTAAACCACTCCTATACTGCACTGGTGTACATTTGCCATTTATGACATTCACACTGTTGTCATGTCATTTTGTTTCTCTTATTTACTAAAAATACATTTGTTGCTTGTTTGTTATTGCAGAGTTTCTGTGGGATTTTAAAGATCAAATATAAACTTTTAGATGATAGTATCAATTGATTACTGAAATATAGAACTATCGATACCAAGGTGTGTTTCATTTACCAGTGATTTTGTTTATTTAATAAAAGAATAATGCCTACAATATCCATTAAATTGAAGGAATAACCTATGTTAGTGAATAACTGTGTAGGAAAGAACTAAGTTGCTGTTTGTCTGAACACATGAAGAAGACAGAATCCCAGAGAGCATTGCCTCACTCCTGACAGTGCATTCTAACAGGACTGCCTTTCACTAAAGAAAGCACTGATGCTTTTGAGAGCACAGCCCAGAACAAACACACATGTTTGAGTTATTCCACAGTAAACTAATTGAAATTGTAGCCTACAGTTTGTGCAATTAGATTTATTTACTGTAAATTGAACATTAAAAGTTCATATTGATCATGTTTTATTCTGTAATGTTAATATAAAATCAAACACTGTCAGAATAAAAAGGTTGCATTTATGTCACTGCAGTAGCTTATGAAAATAAACCACCAACTAACTCTAACCATGCTTTTACTCAAGTGACCATAGTTCAACTACAGTATTAGTATATTTCACTGGTTATCATTAAAGTAAACATATTTAACCATGTGTGAATAAAAATATAACCTAATAAGCTGCAGATAAGGTGTACTGAATGTTAAAATGCGTTTCAAATCTAGAGTTAAGTAGGTATTATTACATATTTTACTCTTTGTAGTTTAACAATTTAGTGATTTAAAAGTTTAGTTCATAAGTATGGTATCGATATCGATGATATTGCCCTTTAGAAGTATCGGTATCGCATCGAAAACAAAATAAGGAGTATCGACCATCTCTACTGACTATTTAATTGTACTGGGAGTTGTGCATATTTACATTTAGTCATTTAACAGATGCTTTTAGTCAAAGTTGCTTACAAGCAATCAAAATCAGCAAAAGAGCTATTTTAATTATATGATAAACTGAAAACAGATAGAATAGTAAAAGAACAGAGCGAGCTAGTGTTAGATTAGTGCTTTTGTTAATTGTAAATAAAAAGAAAACATATACAAAAAGAATAAAATGGAGAGGCAAGGTTTTTTTTTTTTTGCAATTCTAAAAGGAGCAATTCTTTTTGATGATTCTTGAAGATGACTAAGGACTCTGAATGATATAAAACCTAAGAGCATGATGACCTGAAACCGTTCATTAAGATCCCAGTAACAGCGCACAGACACACCTCCGGTGCTGAGGAAAGTGACGCGGCCCGAGCACGTATCCCTGTGGTACTCCAGCTTCTCCACTTCCCCTCCGCCTCGACTCACTCTGGAGAACGACAGCTCCAGCCGGTCTCTCATTCGCTCCTCAGGTAAAGTGGGCGGGGCGTTACAGAACCTGAGGCTCTTCTTTGACAGCTGGATATGAACCTGAACGAGCAGAAGTAAGCGTCCTCTATTAACAGCAGCTCACATCAACAGACAACACATTACTCTGGACACAGTAGAGAAGAAACTTCTGAATCTCTCCACCTCAAACTTCACGGAGGGATCCAGAGATAAAGCGTACGGCTTCACATCCATCTTGGCTTTGTCACAGGCCACAGAGCACTTGGCCAGTCGGAGGATCTGCTCGGCCACTGAAAGACACATTAGTGAGAAAAACCTGACAAAGCCTTCCTAACCCCAGGAAACGTAAAGTCTCCTGCAGTGCATGACTCCGTTAGATCTGCATCCATACCCTTCTCCTCCTCGAAGGTGATGAGCGCCTGTCCTCCCTTCAGCAGGAGCGAGGGTCTCTGTGTGACGGTGAACACAGACTGCACCTGATCATCTGCCTCTTCGCCCTCCTCTCTCTCCAGCTCACGCACAAACTTCACCGTCTTCACCGGGATTCTGGCTTCGATCTGCATCTCAGAGAGATGAGGGGTTATTAATCACATGCAGACATAAATCAGCTTAGAAGATCATACCAGAGTCAAGCATTCTTTACATTGTAGGAACGTTTTGTGAAGGCACACTGCTGTTCAAAAGTTTGGGATCAGTATGATTTTTATTGTTTTTAAAGAGGTTTGTTTTGCTCATCAATGCTGCATTTATTCATTCAAAAATACAGAAAATACTGTAATATTGTGAAGTATTATTCTAATGTAAAACATCTGTTTTCTGTGTGAATCTGTGTTAAAGTGTAATGTATTTTCAGCATCATTCCTCCAGTCTTCAGTGTCACATGATCTTCAGAAATCATGAAAATATGATCATTTATTATCAGTGCTGGAAACTGTTGTGCTGCTGATATTTGTTTGGAAACAGTGATAATTTTTCAAGATTTTTTGATGAATAAAAAGTTTGATGAAAAAAAAGGAATCTTTTCTAACAATAAAAGTCTTTAATATCACTTTGTATCAATTTAACACATCCATGCTGAATAAAACTATTCATTCCTTAAAAGTTTTTACAAAATAAAAAAATGACACCAAACTTTTGAACGGTAGTGTACAGTATATTGTTACAAAATGTTTCTATTTTGTATGAATTCTGTTCTTTTAAACTATTTATTTATCAAAGAATCCAGAAAAAACTATCATAGGTTTCAAACAAATATTAAGCAGCAAGAAACGTTTCCATCACTGATAACAAATCATCATATGACAGAAATAAATGACAGATATTTAACCGATATTCACACCGAAAACAGCTGTTTTAAATTGTGATAATATTCCACAAGAGTGAACTACATCTGATCTGATCCTCTCCATCTTCTGCTTTATTATCACTAAACAAGTCCAGCAACTTTGATCAACACAAGTAGCTTAAGTCTGTAATCAATTAATAAATCATAAAACACAGGTCAACCTTGAATTTTCGCTGCAGAGAGTCACTTTCGTCTCTCTTGAGCTGAAGCTTCTTCTGAAGATCATCAAGCTCTCTCTTCAGATCCTGCTGGACTCGATCCAGACTCTTCCTCTCCTCCTGAAACCAGGACAAACACAATCTTCAGCATCTGATGTCACTTTCAGAGTGATCTGATCACGCCTCGACATTCACCTGCACTTCTACAAGATCTTTATTAAACTTGTCAAAAATCTTGTCTTCGTCGTCCATGAAGCTCTGAAGTTCAGCTTCGGCTTTTCTCTTTTCAGTCTCCGCTTCAGCTTTCTCCAGCAGCAGTCTGGATCTTTCCGTGTCTGCAGACTCGATGAGATCCTGTGAACATCATCAGTATTAATGAAATCATCGTTACAGGTCATTAATGATGATCAAGGATCGTTTTCACCTTGTATCTCTTGATTTCTTCCTCAGAGTCGCTCATGTCCGCTCGAAGCTGTTTAAACACGAACACATACAAGGTTTTCACTAAAGAGTTATAAAATATCCAACAGAATTATCTTTGAAATCTCAAAAGTGTGTGGGTTTGATGTTATAAACACGTACCTCGCCGTTGACTCGATTTTCATCGGCGTCAGACATAATTCACCCGAAACCGTGAGTCTATCTGAAGTGAATGTGAACGCCAGGTGTAATCCGAATCAAATCAGCAAATACTCGTCGAATATTAACTGATCGTTGAGATGTTTACACCGATCCTGACACTGGGGCAGATCTCGACGAGTGTTGAGCAGAAGTCACATGAGCAGATCAAAAGCAAAAGTGAAACTTCCCGGAGTCAGATTTCAGTAAAACACCGGTAACCGGGCAGTTCTTTCAGATTCGGGCCGGACCTTCGAGGGGCAACATGTCTAAAGGGGATATAAAGTGTTTAAGATAGGTTTGGTGTGAGTGTTTGTTCGGATTTGGAGCGCAAAGATGGAAGAGAAGAGTCTGTTTCTCGAGGGTCTTCCGGATGATTTCCACAGAGTCAAACCAAAGATCGAGCTTTACTTCAGAAACAAAAGAAGGTCTGGAGGAGAAATCGTGCAGATCCGAGAACATCCAGACGACAAACGAAAAGCGCTGCTGGTCTATATAAGAGACGAGGGTGAGCCTACATCAACTTCCTGTCTGATATTAATAATAAAACAGTGCAAACTAACCACAACATTTACATAAATGATCTGCTTAAACCCGAGGTGACTTGGCTGTTTTCTGTTTTCCAGATCTGAAGAAGGTGCTTGACAAAAGGATCCATAAAGTTGATATCAAACCTCATGGATCTGTTGAAGTGACAGTGAAGCTCCCAGAAGACACACAAATCCAGATCAAACCACAAGTACTGCCCAAACCCAGACCTGAGACCTGCCTTGCCCTCAGTTCATCTGCCAGACAGGTCATTATTACGATTATCAATATTAGACCACACGTTTGCTCATGTTGTTTCTCCTGAAAGACAAGGAAGCACCTGAACGGCGTTGACCCTGGCATAAACAGACTCCAGGACACTAGTTTGACCTGCTAGCAGTTCATCTAGCACTAATCAGTTTTACTTTCAGATTCAAGAGACTACTTTTTAATGGCAATCATCATTTTTATGTATGATCAACTTACTTGAAAAAGTTATGAACAATCTTGAAGAAAACAATATGACTACTTAAAAGTAATCTACACCATTTGTGCAACCAGCACCTCATCTTGATTTAAGAATTACAATGTAAATGTTATTTATTTATTTTATTTGACTAAATGTAGTCAGATTATTGATTTACTCACACTTCCTCCTTATCACACAAAGGTCTCTCCCATCAGAAAGCCTACTACAGCAATTAAAGGTTGGACTGTAATGCTTTTATTTTCAGTGTTTAAAAAACAACAACCTCAGATGTCAAAACTTTTATGACGACACTTTGATCGTGTGTATATATTTGTTCATAATACAGAGGATGAGGAGGCTTCTGAACCCCCAGATCTTCTCATTACCACCTCTGGATCGGTGGAGAAGGAAACCCTTCAGATGTATTTTGAGCAGTTCACAGAACAGTTTGAGTTAGCAAAGCACGGAAATAACAGCTGGGTCCTGAAGCTCTGTAGCCAGTCAGGTATGATTTATGAGAGATCGTTTCCTAGATACACAGAAATGTCACGGTGCGATGTGAAACAACTGGTTCTGCAAGTCTATTTCTGTGCAACACTTAAACATGATGCAGGCCCAAGTCATTAGATAACTCAAGGAAAATAAAAGCAAACCGTGATCAAATCAAAATTATTCCATCTTGGAGATCAGAAAGATTAAATGCAATAATGTTGACCTTTTCTCAGATTTAGAGGAGATTTTGGGCCAGAAAGAGCATGAGTTTGGTATAAGTTTAGCCGTGTATAAAGAAGGAGGTCTGGGAGAGCAGCTGGACCCGCGTCGCTTCATCTTGACCGGCTTCGATGGAGCCACAGACTGCAGGATGATCTCACTCTTCATTGGCAGCTGTAGCAAGACAACAGAGCACACTTGGGAGACGCTTGATGAGGACAGGATTGTTGTCTCCTTCAGACGTGATATCAGTGGGTTTCTGTGTTCTCATCGCTCTCTGCCCGAGAACCACCTCTGCTTTTACGCTGCTTATATTTGTTTGTCTTCTGATTCTTCTACGTCTATGAACATTAACATTTTGTTTTCTCTGTCTTTCTACACAGACTAATCAAATTCTGTATATTAAAATGTATTATGGGAAAATGAATGCTTTAAGAATCTGATCAGCTGTGGTCAACCATCAAATAAACACTAAGATTGAATTAATGAGGAAAATGAACGCACTCAATGCATAGACCACTTTCCTTCCTGTTTTATCAACAGATGTGACGTCATTTTTAAGGAAGTGCACCTCGAAGCAGCTGCAGGGTCGAGACATCGGAGTGACCCGTGTGGAGCGGACGGACTCGGTCCTGGTCCAGGGAGACTTGGAGAAGCTCACTGAAGATGTTCTCACACTTTACTTCAGTAACAAGAAGAGGAGCAGAGGAGGAGACGTCCAGTCCTTCATCTGGATCAACAGAAGAAAGAGTGCGGTCATCACCTTCGGAAACTGTGACGGTGGGATTTCAGATTGTTTACAAAAATGAAACATTCATCTAGATTTAGATTCAGCGCAAACAGAAGAGTAGAGAAGATTAGATCTAAAAATAATGTAATGTGAATATTATTTAAAAAGTTATAGAGAACTAATAATACTGTGCAACAGTAATTTACCTTCACATTGAGTTCAGTTTGACCCAGAGACGATTTTCTTTTCCCTGAAAATAAATATCTTATTATGCTAAATTACCATAACTTTGATTAAATCATTTTGTCAACTTTTTATTTTTCAATGAGCACAGGTTTTTCCATTCTTTTTAGAACTGACAAATTTCGACACAACAGAAAACTTGTATGTTTTGGACATTCATTTGCATTACAACAGTGTTTTGGGGCCTGAAATGCAAACTTTTAAAAATGGTTTTTAAAGTCCAAGTTTATCAATAACGGTACAGTTATTGTCTTTGTACAAACTACAAAATTTGTGAAAGAATTCATGAAAAGGGTGACCTGTGCATGCTTATCATGTTCATCTATAGGTATGTGTATGTTCACAACTTCACATGTATGTAAATGACATCACACAGCCTTAATCCGTATACAGACACACACACGCACAAAGGAAATCCTTTTACATTTTTAGTACATCAATATCATGTAAACGTACCCTAAATTCAAGATTTGGTAATAATATAACAATGAGAGATTTATGAGGCCAGTCATTTTGACTTAAAACACCAAATTAGGTGAAAGGTTTTCAAAACAGCACAAGGGCTAAAATATAAAGAACGAACCTAATTTTAAAAATTTACCTGTCCTTTCTGTTGTAATAGATGCACATGCAGTGGTGGAACAAACACACAATGTTTGCGGCACAGAAGTTCACGCTTCACTGTTCTACTCAAGTTTACAAAAGGCTTTAACTGGAGAAAAACCAACCCTAACTGATCAAATATCCACAAAAGTGAACGTTCCTGTCAGTGAAGAGCTGCTCCGTTTCTTTGAAACCAATGAGCGATGCAGAAAACAACTGGAGAGTGACGCCAAACGGTTTCATGCCAAAGTGCTTATTGACAGCTCCACCTCAGAAAATGAACTGATTCTGGAGATGGACGTCAACAAGGAGTCGCTGGCTGCACTGCAGATCGCTCCCACGTGGGAGTCCAAGACACGGAGGGAAATTCAGTCCTTTCTGAGCAGATATGACACAGCAGAGCTGACGGCGGAGAAGGACGTCTGGACGAGATCTGAGAACGACTGTAATGGTCTCGTCACGCTTAACACTGCGCTCTTCTACAGCGAGATCAACTCTAAAGTTGTAATTGCTGGAGAGAAAGAGGAGGTGAAGGTCCTGTCAGACAAGATCAGGACACTCCTGGAGAACACTGCTGCTGTGGTGGAAGCAGAAAGAAACACAACCGAGGTGGACATCACGCTAGACTGCAGAGAGACGTTTGAGCTAATACAAGAGCGTGTCGAGTCCAGGTTAGGGCAGGTGAGTTTATCACATGATGAGAAGCAGCACATCATCTCTCTCAGAGGTCTGAAGGATCAAGTAGATTCAGTGGAGATGATCATCAAGCAAACGCAGAAGAACATCATCACACACCAGCTGAAGCTTTCTTCACATCTCAGTCACTTTCTCAAGTCTCTGGATCTTAAAAAGTTTGAGCAAGACTATTTTCTCCCAAGTCACATTCCAGCTAGACTTTTAAAGCAACAGGATTTTTTTGTGATCTTAGTTGAGAAAGAAAACCAGAAGAGAGCTGAAGACAAAATAAGTGAGATTCTCAAAGAGCAGGTTATACAGCTTTCTCCCAATCAGACCGGTGAAACTTGGACACACTTTCTCAGGAATCTTCAAGATGAAATAGAATTGTTCCAGGAAGCTCACAATATCAGGATCACAAAATCAAATAATGAGGTTATAATATGTGGGTTTTCCAGTGCAGTTGCAGATGTTACAGGAAAAGTGAAGACATATCTAGACAACAAGGAACCAACGACTGAGAACGTCCCTCTGAAGTCTGTGCGAGAGGCTGAATTTGTGGAGTCCTGCCTGAATCTGTCTGAGCTCCCAGAACTCAAGCACCTCGGCGTGACGGTCCTCGCTCACAGAACATCAGACTCCCCTCGTCTGAGAGTCACAGCACCTAAAGACAACCTCAGAGACGCTGTGCGTGTCGTACAGCAGCACATCTCATCCATTCTTGTGGAGAGCCATAAATATTGCAAAGCAGGAGAAGCAAAGGTTCTGGAGAAACTTGAAGCCAATGTGAAGACCAAAGCTAAGGAGATGCAGTGCAGTCTGTATTTATCACAAGAGCATGTGGTCAAACCCGGCCCTCCGAAGAACTTCACACACAAAATAGGCAACTTCATGACCCTGAACATCACAGAGGGAGACCTGCACCATTACACAGCCGACGCTTTGACCTGTCCGATGAATGACAATCTAGCTTTCAATAACCCTGTGGCTCAGTGCTTTCTCCAGTTCGGAGGAGACAAGATTACGGAGGTGTGTAAAACTCAGCAGAAGCAACAGCCTGGAGACGTGGTGCTCAGTGATGCTGGGAAACTCAGCGCTGGGACACTCATTTACGCCGTGTTGCCTCAGAAAGGACAGAGGCTGGACTCTCACTACCTTCAGTCAGCCGTGTATAACAGCCTCCTGAAAGCTGAAGGGAAAGGATGCGCCTCGATTGCACTCCCAGCTATTGGTTGTGAAAGCTTCGGGTTCTCTGTCAAAGAGAGTTGCGTGGCGCTCCGAGCCGCTGTTCTTCAGTTCTGCAGCGACTATCAGAACTCTCCTAAAAACATCAGACACATCAGGATAGTGGATTCAGATGAGAAGACTGTTGAGGAGTACAACGCTCTGATCCAGGAACTAGTATGATCCCTCCTATGCAAACGTTTATTAACAATGTTTAGCATGTTTTATTAACCACTTCAGCTGTTATTTTGATTTTTTGAGAATTAGGCATATGCAATATTGGACCCACCAGTGGGTCCCCAGAGTTGATGTGGTTAATCATAACCTGTTTAATTTATTAACAGGGATTTCCTGACACATCAACAGTGTTTCCCCTACAATCCTTGAAGCTTAAACACAGATCAGACACGAGGGGTACTGTATAAACCTGCTTTTGTAATTTCACTACTGCTTTCCTGAAGTCGCTTATGTTTTTTTTGTTTTTACATGGCTGGGATTTCACTCAGTGCTGATCAATGGTGTGCCAATATGCCTGAAAAAGGGTGACATCACCAAAGAGACGGTGGATTTTATAGTGAATTCAACCAACAAAAGTTTAGATCTTAACACTGGTAAGAGTTTCATTAATGCAGCATCAATACTAAGGTGACTCACATCATTGTACTTTTACCTTTCATGCTGAAGTATGTTGAATGGTTTGAAAACAAAGAGATGTTTATACCAGGTCAGAGCTAACGTTTATAATGTTTCCCAGCTTGTTTCCAATGGACTGTTCAATTTTACAGGTGTTTCTGGTGCCATTTTAAAGGCTGCTGGACAATCTGTTGTTGATGAATGCAAAAAGCAAGGTATCATTGACTCTTTCTGTCAATGCCTATATTCTAAAGGGAGTGTGGAGTGATTTCATTCACATCTGCTTGTGTAGCTCCTCTGAAGGCAGGTGCAGCAGTGCTGACGGGTCCTGGAGTGCTTCAGTGTAAGTATATCGCACAGATGGTTGGGCCGGAGAGCACCGCAGACATCACATCATCTCTAGAAAAGGTTCTGAACCTCTGCGAAGCCAAAACAGCCACGACTCTGGCCATTCCTGCGATTGGAACAGGCACGACAGCAAACAGATTCTCTGTTATTTAAAAATAACTTTTTAAAGCACTGTGAGGAAATATCAAGCCCTGAGCAATGATCTTGTTCTCTGCAGGACGCGGTGGCTTTGCTCCGAAGGAATCGATCAAAGCCATCCTCACAGCAATCGAGAAACATCTGAAGGAGCCGAACTCATCCTGCCTCCGGAGCATCTCTATAGTGGCTTTTGAACAGAAGACCTTTGATGACTTTCGTGACCATTTTAAAGTGTGGAATAAGGTTAATACTGATGAGATAACATAATAAATGTCCAGATTTTTTTTTTTTATAATTTTAATTTTGTGACAATTGTTTTTCCTCAGCCTGCATCCGGCAAGATGCCTGAAAATCAAGGTTCTGACAACTCTGCATTTCCGTGCTGATCCACAAATAAATATGCTCTTGTTTTTCAAATTCATCATAAACCTTTTTTCAGGTCTTAGTTCTGATATTTCCAGGGGTGAGTATTAAGTATTTACATTTTAAATCTCTCTCATCTTCCATAGTCAAAATTGGAAAGGTCAGAATCGAGGTAAAGAAAGGTGACATCACTAATGAAACGGTCCGAGGCATCGTAAACACCACCAACAGGGACATGAGCCTGAGAGGAGGTCTGTTAAGACTTAATATAACTCAAAACACACAAGCTGGACACTTTTATATCAATACATCAGCTAATCTAAAAAATTATTTGCGAAACATGTTTCTGGAGCCCCCGAAACTGCACATTCTTCAGTCCTCTCAATGAAACATAACTCATAAAAGTCATCAGTGAATTAGTAGAGACTCCAAGACATGCAAATGTAGGGGGCTCCAGTAAAAGGGTTGGGAACCACTGCTTTAAAATAAGCCATGGGTCTACACTGAAACACAACAGTGTGTGTTTGTGGCAATTTTAAAGTATGAACAGTTCAGTGTGTCCCACCTTGAGAACCTCAAAAGTATCCTTGTCATTCAGGTGTGTCGGGTGCCATATTTAAAGCGGCTGGAGCGTCTGTGGAGCAAGAGTGTCAAAAGCACGGTGAGAATATTACACCAAATACTGAAACCTTGTTAACTATCAATTGCAAGAGCAGTTGTTCTGGATATCATCATGGCTACCAGTGGGCCATAGATATGAGGCTGCACTGACACTGAATGTCAAGGACTGGTAAACAAATAGCTTTCTTTAAACAAATTCCGTCCTGAAGGTCCTTTGCAGAATGACATCCCAGCTGTAACCAGCGGCGGAAACCTGCATTGCGACTTCATCGTTCACATGGTTGGCCCGCACTCGGCGGCAGAGGTGAGATCCCGCATGAAGAACGTTCTAGAGTGCTGTGAGGAGAAGCAGATCACCACGGTCTCCTTCCCTGCTGTGGGCACGGGTACGGATTTATGATGGTATTGAATGTGGCATGTGTTGGTCATCATGTGTGGTTGTGTCTCACTCCGTGTGATGCTCTTGTTAAAGGTGCTGGAGGTGTTGAGGGTGAGGACGCCATCGGTGCAATGCTGCAGGGCTTTGAAGATCATCTGTCTCAAAACATCTCGACTGTGATCAAACTCATCTACGTTGTGATTGACCGGGACAATGTCCTACAAGAGTTTCAGAAAGGTCTCAAAACATGGATTGCAAATTCACAGGTAGAAAACCTTAACCCAGTTCTGAATATAGTTGACCGAATGTCTATTAAAAAGATGTAAATGCAAATGTAAATGTTTTTACACTTCAACATTTAACATCAATGCACAACTAGGACAGTGAAGATGATGAGTTGGAGGATTACAGCTCAACAGAAGACAGCTCCTCGTCTGACCAAGGAGCCGATAGTAATCCAGCATTTGATGACCTTTTGAAAATATGTTTTTATAGGTCTTTCAAATTAGCTAAAATGTTTACATTTCACCAGCAAACCCAGTTGAGGTGTTGATGGGCCCAATTAAAGTCAAGGTGTTTAGCGGAGACATCACCAAAGAGACTGTCGAGGCCATTGTTAACAGCACGACTACAAGCCTTGATTTGAACACTGGTGAGTTTGCTTTTTATATCGCTCTGAATCTAATGAATGGTTATTTTTCAGTCATTTTCCTAACCCTAACATGACACAAGAAGAGTGGCAGTTGAATAACTGGTGGTAGTGCTCAGATCTAGTGTATGTCCTTATGTGCAGGTGTATCAGGAGCCATTCTCAAAGCATCAGGACAAACGGTGGTGAACGAGTGCAAATCAAAAGGTACAACCTTCCGCTTCAGTCAATAGTCATAAATATAGGCATTTCTGATGAATTTCTGACACGACAGTGTTCAGTCCTGGTCCTGGAGGGCCAATATCCTGCAGAGTTTAGCTCCAACTTGCCCTAAAACACCTGTCAGTAAGATTTTAGTAATCCTGACAACCTTTGATTACCTCGGTTCAAGTGTGTTTAGTTGGGGCTGAGGATAAATTCTGCAGGACAGTGATCCTCCAGAGCAGGATTAAACACTCCTGTTCTAACAGAATAATTGCTCATCCATTAATCTCCTCATTAAAGCACCTCAGCCTGCCGACGGCGTGATCCTGACCAAAGCTGGAAATCTTTCCAATATCAAACACATCATTCAAATGGTTGGGCAGACCAATGAGAAAGGAATCAGCAGCTCCATGTACAAAGTTCTGAGGATGTGCGAAGAAAATAAGATTCAGTCGGTTTCATTCCCAGCTCTTGGAACAGGTAAGTCTGTCCATTCAGAAATACAGATGAGCAAAGCCAAGCAAAGGTATCTGGATGATCCTAAATTGCTTAATGTTCTTCAGGAGCAGGAAACTTAGCTGCTGCCGGAGTTGCCAATGCAATGACAGAAGCTCTGACTAACTTTATGAAGGACTCACCAAAACACTTGAAGCGCGTCCACATCGTGATCTTCCAAGCGAAGCTGCTGCCAGACTTTCAGGAAGCAGTCAAGAAGTGCAAGAAGATTTCTCGAAATGCTTCTGGTATGTTTCAGTGCATGAACATACAGTGTGAAGAAAGAGCTGGAACTAATCTGGTTAATTTAACTTGTGTTTCCTGAACAGCGCGTCTGGTCAAACCCCTCCAGAAACCGGTGACCCCTGTGCCGACACAGCGACCAGCTATTTGTCTAGCCAAAGAAACCGCCGCTGTATTGTTTCCAGTTATGGCTGTTGATGTTTACGGGACATCCCCTACAAACCTCTGCAAGGTCAAGAAGCTCCTGGATGAGCTGGTCAAGGAGGAGTGCATTAGTAAAGACATCCAGTCGAGCCACATCACAGATCTTCCTGAGACGGACAAGAAGGCAATTGTAGCCCTCAGCCAAGCCAATCAAATCAGCATTATGGTGACCAGTTCGGATAAGTTAATAGTATCAGGGAAGAGAGACAATGTCTTAGATGCAGTGCTGAAGATAAATGGCTTCATCCAGGCAGCGCGAGACCGAGAGATGCGTGAAGGTGAGGTGAAGCGTCTGCGGGAGACGCTTTGTTGGGAAGTGGCAAGAGAAGAACGCTGGGAGTCGCTGGAGCCCGGCATCAGCTACGACATCGAGCTGGCCTTCCACCGCAAGCAGAAGAGCTTTCAGTACCAGGAGAAGGGCGAGACCTACATGGTGGACTTCAAGAAGATGGAGGTCACAAACATCAAGCTGGAGTCCTGCTGGATCAAGAGGACTCTGATTGGAGGTTCTGATACGGGTACGAGTTGGCATTGACAACACTCTACAACAAATCCAAATGTTTTTCATGAGAATCAGAAGCATCAGTGAAGAGAGTCTTGTGATCAGGATTTTTGTCCTTCCAAAGTAGCAAGTACAATATATTTCCCAAATAAAGCTAAGATAAAACAATTGTAATGTTTAGGCTTGTGCTATTGAAACAAAAATTTCAATATCTAAGATTTGATGTCACTAACCTTGTAAACTTTGGAAAATCCAGTGCAAGGATCCCCAAACCCTGCTTCGGGAGAGCTACCATGATGCTAGACTCGCGTAGCCAGACTGAAGTAGCTTCAGACTGTAGGTCTGGAATTCATGGCAGCTTTCATTGGCCAAGGCCCGCCCATGAGGCCGTTTGACCGACATGTCAAACAACCAATCACAGTTAATTTCATTCGTCATCATGTTTCGAGGCTTGGAAATGTCGCCACAATAACAGACCGGTGTGTAAAACTCTCAGACATATTTTAAAGATTCTATGCTGCGGACTTTTGAAAATCCAGCTTTTAATTGATCCTGATGAGCGTTCATTGTCACAGTTGTAAACTTGACGGCTTTTTTCTTAGTTGAGGGGGTTTGGCGCCACGGCATCTTTGTTTCCAGGTGGAACATAAAAGATCGTGACACACATCTCGTGGAAATACTGTAGAATTCAACCAATCTGATGATGACTTCGATTCCTGAAGTGTTTCCCCTTTTGTGTGCCATATGCATCAGATGTTTTGCCAACAGTCCGTGGCATGAGGTCTGAGGCAGAGACTAGCGTGCTGCAGACTTCAGTTCCACCCCTGCTCCAACACACCTGCCTGTAATTATCAAGTAAACCTGATCACCTTGATTAGCTGGTGCAGGTATGCTTGATTGGGTTTGGAGCTGAATTCCAGGAGCAGGGTTGGAGAGCTCTGATCCAGTGAGAGTTCTGCCTCAGAAGACCTTGCACATGCTTTCTAGCTTTGTTATAAAGCGGGGGTGGCGAACTCCAGTCCTGGAGAGTTAGGTTAGCTCCAACCCTAATTAAAACTCACCTGTCTGTAGCTTTCTAATAATGCTTCAGTCCTTGATTAGCTTTTCCAGGTTTGATCAGGGTTGAAGTCTCTACGACTGACGTTCGCCAACCCTGTTATAAGGCAAGACAAGTTTATTCATATAGCACATTTCATACATAATGGCAATTCAAATGAAATAAAATAATCATTAAAAATCAATATCAAGGAAATTAAATGCACAATTAAACATGAATTTTGAGCCTAGATTTAAATATGGCTACTGATTTAGCACATCTGATCTCTTCTGGAAGCTGGTTCCAGCTGTGGGTGGCATAATGGCTAAAAGCATTCTCTCCTTGTTCTTAACAAACCCTTGGAATTTCTAACTTGATCCATTTCATATTTAGTGAGCATACTTATGCTCTCCTATATTCACGTAATAACCTCTCCTTTCTAAGTGTGACCTGAACCATTTGAGTACCATCCCAGGAAGCCCCGACCCAGTTTATCAGTTTGTTATGATCGACATTGTCAAATGCAGCACTGAGATCTAGTAATACCAACACTGATATTTTGCCAGAATCAGAATTTAAGTAAATATAATTTATCATCTGAATTAGTGCTGTCTCTGTGCTGTGATGCGACCGGAAACCAGAGATCAATTTGAGTTTAAAGGGTAACTAAACCCCTGGTCAGAGCCTGACTCCACCCACTGGCAATATTTGAAAAATGCTGAAAAGTGGGCAGAGCACAGCGGAGATAGAGGGGATGAACCGAGGGCGGGGCTGAGCGGGTGGGGCGGTAACCTGAGACCCGCAGTGACGGATTGATTGACAGCTGCTGTAAAGAGTCGCTAATGGAGAGTGACTGTAGTGACGGAAGAACAGAAGCTTTGCAACAGAGCGTTCATTTGAAGTAGAGGACTTTTCTCCCCCACCTTCACCTGAAGTGGATGTTGAGGTGTCCGTTCATATCAATTCGAGCCGCTGGCTCAAACTGCGGTTTTAACTCCCACACCGCGTCGCTTTTCAGCTTGAGCTGTGTGGAGAAGCCCATTTCCACCTCCATTGCGTTGGAGAAGCAATCCCACGTAAAATGCAGTGTGCACACTACAGCTCTAGGCGGGAACTCGCGGTCTTCCAGGCCAAGTGCATGCAACCACTGGCGCCTAATTTTAAAGTCTGCTGGAAAACTAGTGCTGTCGCAACCAGCAACACTACACCTATGTACCATCCTGACCACTGTACTAAATACAAATAAATCTACGCTAACTTGAAGCTATCCTAACTGATGCAATACTATGCTACTAACTAACTATGCTTCTAACAATACTAACGTTACACTAACAACTATGCTAATTTACTACATAGGCTACACGAAATAATCTAAATAACTATATAATTGCTATGCTAAATACATGCTATAATAGTCTATCCTGGTCGTTTTCAATACTCGCAATTCCAACTCCTGACTCACTATATTAATTTTGACGGAACAAGATGGTTTTTTTACTGCCAGGGGCGTGGTAGCTCGTACCAAGGGGGCGTGGTGAGCTGTAAACTGCTTACGTCACCTGCCACCGCTTACGTCACTTGCCACCGCAACATCCAATAGGAAACATCAACTGCAGTAGCCACCGTTCAACCTGAAGAGGGCAGCACTCCGACGTTTTTACACCATATATTGTAGAATTAAAACACTTTATACTCAAATGTCAAAAAAGTTACTCAAATCAATGAACAGCACTTATAAAGCCCCATTCTTACAGATCATTAACTAAAAAAAGTTGGTTTAGGGTTTAGTTAGTCTTTAAGTATTTGTTCAGTTGATTGAAAAAAAACTTATTATTTTTATAATCTTGCCTAATGATCTCACCTGCAGTTTTATTAAACTGCAGTCTTCAGGCAGTTTGGAAAAGTCCCAGAAGGAAGTGAGGCATTCACCACTTAGAGATCTGCTTCTAAACAGTTAAGCTCACTTTTGAAATAATATTTGGGAAGTGTGTCAAGATAGCAGGTTGACAATTTAAGCTGCTGTACGATTTCTTCCAGAATTCTGCTATCAGTTTCTTCTGAATGATGCTGAATAGAGGGATAATGTGTCTGGTGAGATGGGCTTTGTCTCTGGTGTTTCCAGTGGCTGTAATATGTTGTCTTGGCTTCCCTGGCTGTTTTCCAGAAAGTCGTCCTTGGGTGCTGAGTCTTGGAGCTGTTTTGATTCTGACTATGTCTGGGATAGTGTCCATGAGCAGTGCTTGTTGTGGCTGCGTGGTGTTATCAGTGTCCTTGTGGGATGTATCAACCACATGACGACTCAGAAGCTGATATAAAGTCCTGTGGTCACTCATATTCCGTCCAGGTGTGTGTGTGTGTGCCATTCAGGTTGAGTAGTTTGGCACACACTACTCAAGGGAGAAGTAGATATTGTCCTTAAGCACTCTAGCACCAAGTTTGTTTGGGTGGAGGCCATCCAGTTTAAACAGCTGTCTATGGCCCCAGAAAACATTGAAGTTGTCAATGAAGTTGACTCCTTTTATACTGCAGGTTTTTGTAGCCATGTGTTCAGCCCAAGCAAACGTGAAAACATGTAAGTTCCCCTTGCTGGACATGGTCCACTCACTGATGAATGACCAAACTTTAAGTCTTCAAAGTGTCCTAAGGATTTCACTGAAATCCCTCTTAAGGAGTTCTGACTGCTCTTTCTGTATATCATTCTTCTCCACATGGATGATGATTCAATTTGATTCGATTTGCGGTCTTATGCTTGACCTTGTGTGCCTGTTAGTAGCTGTTAGCTGCTGGCTGAATTTTCAATCATATTTGGGGATTCCTCACCCACATTCATTAATGCTTCAAATCTGTTCTCAAGGCGTATAGTGGGTGGTAGAATAAGCACCTCACTGACCATCTAATGTCGTAAACATCAGATGGACAGTGTGGTGTCGTCTGAAGATATATGATGACAGAAACTTTTCTTTCTGTAACTTTGCTAGTTTTTTTTCTCAGCAATCATTCATCCCCCTCCAACATGGACCAAAATGGATGGACGGGATTTAGAAATAATCACATTACAATCAGATTCGGTGGAATACAAGAACATAGAAACGGCCTTTCTGAAATCCAGCATACACCATGATGTGAAACCCGTCAAGGTTCAACAGGTAAAATAACTTAGACACGACCAGACATTAGACATCAGAACACAAGCATCAGTACTTAATGTCAAGGGCAATCACAACTCATTCTACATCCCCAATGTGACTTAATTCAGAATATGGAAATGAAGCAGTCTTGTAGCTCAAACAGTACAGTACAGCAAAAACATTATCAGGAAATTTACAAATAGATTAAAAACAATGTATAGCTTCAATGCAATGTTTGGATAAAAGCATCTGCAAAATGCATAAAAAGCAGAATATTCAATGAGAAAAACAGCAACTTGATTTTCTCCATGATGCATTAATTGGATGGGTTTAAATAAGAGGGACTGATGATGTCAGCTAAAGAAGAAGGTCAAGCAAGTATTTTAACAGTTGGAATAACATGCACTAATGAGAGTTAAGAAATTAAGATGATTCTTCAGTGTTGACTTCAGACTTGTGTTTAACGTCTAATATGATTCCAGATCGACAGGATTCAGAGTCAGTCACAGTGGCAGAGATACTGTGTGCTGAAACAGGCCGTGGATAAGAAATACCCCAAACAGACAAACGAGCGCCAGCTTTATCATGGAACGACCAAAGACATTTGCCAGAAAATCAACAAAAATGGCTTCAACCGCAGCTTCTGTGGGAGAAACGGTACGTCACGTTTGACCTGTAACTGCCTGTTTCTTGCAGCTTCACGATACTGACCTTGATGTGTTCTGTTTTGAAGCGGTGGTTCATGGTGAAGGCACCTACTTCGCTAGAGAGGCCTGGTACTCCTGCCACGACCAGTATTCCAACCCAGACGACAGACAGCTGAAGTACATCTACCGAGCACGAGTGGTGACGGGCTCGCTGTGTAAAAGCAGAGGTGGGATGAAGGAGCCGGATCCCATCAACCCTCCTGACCCACAGGCCGGACTGCACGACTGCGCCGTGGATGACCCAAAGAACCCGTTCATCTTCGTGGTGTTCTGTGACGCGGGAGCGTATCCAGAGTACCTCATCACATTCAAATCCATAGTCCTCAAGAGTCCATAGTCCTCCAGAAAACTCTACAAATGCACACTGGCCCTGAATGCTGCTGACAAAGATTATTCCTGTGACAAATACATGAACTGATGTTTTCACACGTTACTTTATTCAGTAGGGCTGTCAACTGCCAGAAATCACTTTATTAATTACATAATATATTCACTGAGAAAAGCTAAAAAATAAGGAAAATTCAAAGACATTTAAAGGGACAGTTCACCCAAAAATGAAAATGGTCATCATTTACACAACTTCATGTTATTTCAAAACAAATGCTGTTCCCCATTGACTTCCATAGTGTTTTTTTTCCATACTATGGAAGTCATTGGGGACTAGCAACTGTTTGATCACCAGCATTCTTCAAAATATCTTCTTTTGTGTTCAATAGACGAAAAACTCACACAGATTTGGAAAAATTTGAGGCTGAGTAAATGATGACAGAATTTCTAGATTGATGTGGACGGTCTGAGTGTGACGCGAGTAAACAGACAACAGTTGCCTTTAGAGGGGAATATAGTCTTATAATCTACCATCACTGCCCTCTGTTAACCTTTCATCGTCTGCTGGAGACCTTTTACATGCCACATGCTCTCGTGCTTTGCTTTTAGAATGTGTTTGACTAAAAGAGGAGCATTAGGGTTATGATTTTTACTGCATTATTGTTGTTCATTAATCAGTTGACAGCCCTACTTGATTCTGAGCACACCAAACTTTGATACACAAATGTTTGCTTCTATCTGAAAATGTATAATGCTAATAAACACATTAGTAATCTGCTTCGATTGACCTTCTGATCTCTGTGAAATAAATGTGTCGTGAAGCAGAACTCTGAACACTTAAAGAAACCGGACAAATAAAACAGTAAAAGAATGAGAACCCAAAATACGTTTACCTTTAATATGAATTACAAATTATGATCACACTGAGTACAACAGATTATAGTAACCGGAAGAAGTTTCGCAAATGATTGTCACATGATTAATACATTTTATTGCATTAATGAACACAGACAGTTCTAGAGGATCAAAATCAAAAGAGAAGAATGACTGCAGTCAAGCGTTTCATTGAAAAACATCTTTTATTCTATCGTTAAAGGATCAAGTAGCATCTGTGCTCAGACTAGTAGAAAGACATTCAACTGCCGAGGTGGTTTATGAGGCTGTGGGGTCAAATCCACCATATAAAACACCAAAAACCCTTAGATATACACAACAGACATGAAACAGTGTGTTTCTGAAGCCCGGAGTGGTCCTGGTTAAAGTATGGGGCTCGAAGCGAGTTAGATTTACCCATGCGGGGTGGAGCCGGAGGGAAGGGGAATGGAAACCACAGCCCTGAATGACAAACCTAACGCTACATCTGCTGCGTGGAGTTCCCGTTCCAGGTGTTGTTGTCATCCTCGTTGTCTTCTTGAGTCCGTAGCCGGTATATTTTCCCATCTTTCTTGAAGTCCTCAGGCTTCTTCTCAAGAACCCTCTTACGAACCACATCTCTGGAGCAGAAAACAGCAAAACGAGCAGACATTCAGCTGGATCTCAATGACACACAACAGCCAGTGTCTAGAAACATTAGTTTGTGAGTTCAGTGAGTCACAGTGTCTTTACCGTGGGTTGAAGGGGTCATGAACTTAGAAAACAAAATTCCCCTGATCTTCTGACATATACAGTTAGGTCCATATACATTTGAACACACACAATTCTCATAATTTCTGCTCTGTAGGCCAGCAGAATAGAAATAGAATTAAACAAAGATGTGATTGAAGTGCAGATTTTAAGAATGAATTCAAGGGGTTGAACAAAAATATAACA
>NC_081773.1:33415329-33460329 GCF_963082965.1 Carassius carassius | reverse complement strand
CTAAGAACTAGTATGACCAAATAGCAGCTGCCAAGAGGTGATATGTCTTCCTTGTCCAATACATATCAACCAACCTACGCTTTCATAACTTAATTTAAAAAGTTACTTTTTAAGACTAGTTTTAATAGTTTATGCAACTGGCCCCAGATTTACTGAACAGGGCAAATTAGCATTAGCCTGCAGTTCCAGAAAAGCACAGATGGGGGGGCATTCTGCGTGTGATTTACTAACAATGCACACACTGAAGAACACAGATGCAGAAGATCATGTCCATAATAACAGGACTTAACACATGGTCTTATGGCGTTAAATAAATGGCACAAATACCAGTAATTTGACAAGCACAAACATGAATAAATCCCGTCGCATGATCCATTTGAATACTCTCCTCACACAAATTGTGTGTCTGAAAGGAAAACTCCAACAAATGCATATTCAATATGATCAGGTGCAAAAATATCTGTCCATGTCTTTTCTGTGCTAATTCTTCACTGCATGTCTTAAGTAAATCTGCACACAGTACTGTTTTAATGCCAAAGGGTGGTCTGCGCTGGATCTTCTGCTGTACTCATGAACATGTTCAGATGTTTCTCTGAGAGCACCCGAGGTCGTGATGTACAGCCAATCACACTCATGTTCTAAAACACTGGATTCAGAAATCTACTTTTAACTAAAAACTACATTTTTTACTAAAATATTATCAATATTCTAATTATATATAATAATATCTTACTAAGACACATTTCTTCAAAGCAATAAAGTAACAGCTGTTTTTAATAAAAAGTGCACAATGTTTAAAATAATGTTTATAAACCATATATAATTAAGTTGCTTAAACAATTAGAAACAAAACCACATCTTGTATGCATGTATAGATCAATACAAAGGACTGAGAACCAATCACAAAGGGTCTAAACATCTCGTGTGACATTCGAGTGCACCGGTGACAGATGCACCTCTAGAAACTGAGCAGGATATGTGTTCTGTGTGAACGCTTGCTTTCAGTTTTGATGTAAACGAGATCTTCTCTGCATTGATGGTCTCTTTTTTTCACAATACTTTGAATGAACGATGCAGCAGCGCCGATCTAGTGGGTTTAACTGGACAGACAGTAAAAGCACTCAAATGCAGTGACCCCTCATCATCTTCGCCTCTCCTGTGCCGCTGATAAGGCAGCCTGACACACACCTAACATCAGAATGCATTTGCATTCGAATGTGGATTTTTATTTTAAACTCAACGGATACTGTGTTGACAGCCCTACTGTATAACGCTCTCTCAGTGTGTGAGGAGTACCAGAGCGATCTGCTGCTTGACTCGCTCTCGGGCCGCTCGCTCCTCGGCCTTCTCTCGATTCCTCTCCTCCAGAAGACGCTTGGTTTTCTCCTCCTCCTGCTGATGCTTGAAGTCCAGCATCTCCTTCCCCATCTTACGCCTCTCCATCTCCTTCTTCAGCTCATTCTGTTCACGAGAGGACAATCACGTCACACACACTCATCTCTCATCCTCTAGAGGACATGGATGATCAGAGCATTACCTCTTCTTCTGCTTTCTTCTTCTGCTCGCGTCTTTCCTCCAGCTTCTTCGTTATCCTACATAGAAAAAACAACAACAAATACATATTTGGGCATGTGAACACACACTGAGCTGTGATTGGTTGCTTCACATGTTCATCAGACAGTGTTTGCTCACCTCTCCACTTTGGTATCCAGAGGCTCGTCTTCACCTGGAGTCACATGACCTGACGCTCCGTCTTCCTCCATCGACTCAGACAGGGATTCTGGTGAAGAGAGGAATCAGTCCAGCGCTCAACCAAACTCAACACATGCAGATCTCTCTAATTTGAATGTTAAGCTGCTAACGACTCCTGAAACTAAATTAACAGAGCACTTCAATACTGAAACTTCATGCAAATCAGTCTCTCCTGAAAGCACAGATGTGAGCAAATTGTCCTGCAGCCAATCAGAGCTCACCTTTAGCCTGCGGCTCCGAGATGGGCGTCTGATTGGCTCGCTCTGCGCTCATCTGCTGCGTGTGCATCTGGACACAAGAGCTTGTTAGTGTGTGTGTGTGTGTGTGTGTGTGTGTGTGTGTGAAACCAGCAGGGCCCTTTCCAGCCTTTCCAACTACTTCCACCAGCTGAATATTAGCATAAAGATCAACTTGTAAAAATCTTAACAGAGATCTAAATAGTCTGTATATTATATGCACATTAAAATGAGTGACAGCATTAGCAAATAAGAATAATAAATGTTTATTTATATAGCGCCTTTCCCAGATTAAAGGATTATTTATGAGGTTACACCAACAGATCAAATACTCATTACAAAGAAACAATGTTCACTGGACATTTGCCCAATCCAGTCACAAATAATGCAGTTGCATATATAGCACAAACTAAAGAATAAAGAAAACAAATAGGACAAATACACACTGCTATTTAGTGATAGTGTTGATTAAACAAATCAACGGGTGCTTTTGTGCCCGCGTGAGTAACGAGTGCATGTGTGTAACGGGTGCGTGTGTAACGCGTGTAACAAGTGCTTTTGTGCCCGCATGAGTAACGAGTGCATCTGTGCTCGTGTTAGTAACGAGTGCATGTGTAACGCATGTTTAATAAATGCATCTGTCCCCGCGTGTGTAACGAGTGCATGTGTGTAACAGGTGCGTGTGTAACGTGTGTAACGAGTGCTTTTGTGGCCGCGTGAAAAACGAGTGCATGTGTGTAACGGGAGAGTGTGTAACGTGTGTGTAATGAGTGCATCTGTGCCGTGTGTGTAACGAGTCCGTGTGTGTAACAGATGCGTGTGTAACGCGTGAGTAACGAGTGCGTCTGTGCCCGCATGTGTAACGGGTGTATGTGTAATGCATGTTTAACGAGTGCATCTGTCCCCGCGTGTGTAACGAGTGCATGTGTGTAACGGGTGCGTGTGTAACAAGTGCTTTTGTGCCCGCGTGAATAACGAGTGCATGTGTGTAACGGGATGGTTGTGTAACGTGTGTGTAACGAGTGCGTGTGTGTAACAGATGCGTGTGTAACGCGTGAGTAACGAGTGTGTCTGTGCCGTGTGTGTAACGAGTCTGTGTGTGTAACAGATGCGTGTGTAATGCGTGAGTAACGAGTGCGTCTGTGCCCGCGTGTGTAACAGGTGCGTGTTTAACGCGTGAGTAACTAGTGCTTTTGTGCCCGCGTGAATAACGAGTGTATGTGTGTAACGGGAGAGTGTGTAACGTGTGTGTAACGAGTGCGTCTGTGCAGTGTGTGTAACGAGTACGTGTGTGTAACAGATGCGTGTGTAATGCGCGAGTAACAAGTGCATCTGTGCCCGCGTGTGTAACGGGTGCGTGTTTAACGCGTGAGTAACGAGTGCATCTGTGCGCGTGTGAGTAAAAAGTATATGTGTAACGGGTGCGTTTGTGCCCGTGTGTGTAACGAGTGCGTTTGTGCCCGCGTGTGTAACGAGTGCGTTTGTGCCCGCGTGTGTAAAGAGTGCGTTTGTGCCCGCGTGTGTAACGAGTGCGTTTGTGTAACGGGAGACTGTGTAACGTGTGTGTAACGAGTGCGTATGTGCCGTGTGTAACGAGTCCGTGTGTGTAACAGATGCGTGTGTAATGCGCGAGTAACGAGTGTGTCTGTGCCCGCGTGTGTAACAGGTGCGTGTTTAACGCGTGAGTAACTAGTGCTTTTGTGCCCGCGTGAATAACGAGTGTATGTGTGTAACGGGAGACTGTGTAACGTGTGTGTAACGAGTGCGTCTGTGCGGTGTGTGTAACGAGTACGTGTGTGTAACAGATGCGTGTGTAACGCGTGAGTAACGAGTGCGTCTGTGCCCGCGTGTGTAACGGGTGTATGTGTAATGCATGTTTAACGAGTGCATCTGTACCCGCGTGTGTAACGAGTGCATGTGTGTAACGGGTGCGTGTGTAACAAGTGCTTTTGTGCCCGCATGAATAACGAGTGTATGTGTGTAACGGGAGAGTGTGTAACGTGTGTGTAACGAGTGCGTCTGTACCGTGTGTGTAACGAGTCCGTGTGTGTAACAGATGCGTGTGTAATGCGAGAGTAACGAGTGCGTCTGTACCCGCGTGTGTAACGGGTGCGTGTTTAACAAGTGAGTAACTAGTGCTTTTGTGCCCACGTGAATAACGAGTGCATGTGTGTAACGGGAGAGTGTGTAACGTGTGTGTAACGAGTGCGTTTGTACCGTGTGTGTAACGAGTCCGTGTGTGTAACAGATGCGTGTGTAACGCGTGAGTAACGAGTGCATCTGTGCCCACGTGTGTAACGGGTGCGTGTTTAACGCGCGAGTAACGCGTGCATCTGTGCTCGTGTGAGTAGAGTATATGTGTAACGGGTGCGTTTGTGCCCGTGTGTGTAACGAGTGCGTTTGTGCCCGAGTGTGTAACGAGTGCGTTTGTGTAACGGGAGACTGTGTAACGTGTGTGTAACGAGTGCGTCTGTGCCGTGTGTGTAACAGATGCGTGTGTAACGCGTGAGTAACGAGTGCGTCTGTGCCGTGTGTGTAACGAGTCTGTGTGTGTAACAGATGCGTGTGTAATGCGCGAGTAATGAGTGCGTCTGTGCCCGCGTGTGTAACAGGTGCGTGTTTAACGCGTGAGTAACTAGTGCTTTTGTGCCCGCGTGAATAACGAGTGTATGTGTGTAACGGGAGAGTGTGTAACGTGTGTGTAACGAGTGCGTCTGTGCGGTGTGTGTAACGAGTACGTGTGTGTAACAGATGCGTGTGTAATGCGCGAGTAACGAGTGCGTCTGTGCCCACGTGTGTAACGGGTGCGTGTTTAACGCGTGAGTAACGAGTGCATCTGTGCTCGTGTGAGTAAAGAGTATATGTATAACGGGTGCGTTTGTGCCCGTGTGTGTAACGAGTGTGTTTGTGCCCGCGTGTGTAACGAGTGCGTTTGTGCCCGCGTGTGTAATGAGTGCGTTTGTGTAACGGGAGAGTGTGTAACGTGTGTGTAACGAGTGCGTCTGTGCCGTGTGTGTAACGGGAGAGTGTGTAACGTGTGTGTAACGCGTGCGTCTGTGCGGTGTGTGTGTAACGAGTACGTGTGTGTAACAGATGCGTGTGTAATGCGCAAGTAACAAGTGCATCTGTGCCCACGTGTGTAACGGGTGCGTGTTTAACGCGTGAGTAACGAGTGCATCTGTGCTCGTGTGAGTAGAGTATATGTGTAACGGGTGCGTTTGTGCCCGTGTGTGTAACGAGTGCGTTTGTGCCCGCGTGTGTAACGAGTGCGTTTGTGCCCGCGTGTGTAACGAGTGCGTTTGTGCCCGAGTGTGTAACGAGTGCGTTTGTGTAACGGGAGACTGTGTAACGTGTGTGTAACGAGTGCGTCTGTGCCGTGTGTGTAACAGAGTCGTGTGTAACGGGTGAGTAACGAGTGCGTCTGTGCCGTGTGTGTAACGAGTCCGTGTGTGTAACAGATGCGTGTGTAATGCGCGAGTAATGAGTGCGTCTGTGCCCGCGTGTGTAACAGGTGCGTGTTTAACGCGTGAGTAACTAGTGCTTTTGTGCCCGCGTGAATAACGAGTGTATGTGTGTAACGGGAGAGTGTGTAACGTGCGTGTAACGAGTGCGTCTGTGCGGTGTGTGTAACGAGTACGTGTGTGTAACAGATGTGTGTGTAATGCGCGAGTAACGAGTGCGTCTGTCCCCGCGTGAATAACGAGTGTATGTGTGTAACGGGAGAGTGTGTAACGAGTGTGTCTGTGCGGTGTGTGTAACAAGTCCGTGTGTGTAACAGTTGCGTGTGTAACGCGTGAGTAACAAGTGCGTCTGTGCCGTGTGTGTAACGAGTCTGTGTGTGTAACAGATGCGTGTGTAATGCGCGAGTAACGAGTGCGTCTGTGCCCGCGTGTGTAACGGGTGCGTGTTTAAAACGTGAGTAACGAGTGCGTTTGTGCCCGCGTGTGTAAAGAGTGCGTTTGTGCCCGCGTGTGTAACGAGTGCGTTTGTGTAACGGGAGACTGTGTAACGTGTGTGTAACGAGTGCGTCTGTGCCGTGTGTAACGAGTCCGTGTGTGTAACAGATGCGTGTGTAATGCGCGAGTAACGAGTGTGTCTGTGCCCGCGTGTGTAACAGGTGCGTGTTTAACGCGTGAGTAACTAGTGCTTTTGTGCCCGCGTGAATAACGAGTGTATGTGTGTAACGGGAGAGTGTGTAACGTGTGTGTAACGAGTGCGTCTGTGCGGTGTGTGTAACGAGTACGTGTGTGTAACAGATGCGTGTGTAACGCGTGAGTAACGAGTGCGTCTGTGCCCGCGTGTGTAACGGGTGTATGTGTAATGCATGTTTAACGAGTGCATCTGTACCCGCGTGTGTAACGAGTGCATGTGTGTAACGGGTGCGTGTGTAACAAGTGCTTTTGTGCCCGCGTGAATAACGAGTGTATGTGTGTAACGGGAGAGTGTGTAACGTGTGTGTAACGAGTGCATCTGTACCGTGTGGTAACGAGTCCGTGTGTGTAACAGATGCGTGTGTAATGCGAGAGTAACGAGTGCGTCTGTACCCGCGTGTGTAACGGGTGCGTGTTTAACAAGTGAGTAACTAGTGCTTTTGTGCCCGCGTGAATAACGAGTGCATGTGTGTAACGGGAGAGTGTGTAACGTGTGTGTAACGAGTGCGTCTGTACCGTGTGTGTAACGAGTCCGTGTGTGTAACAGATGCGTGTGTAACGCGTGAGTAACGAGTGCGTCTGTGCCGTGTGTGTAACGAGTCTGTGTGTGTAACAGATGCGTGTGTAATGCGCGAGTAACGAGTGCATCTGTGCCCACGTGTGTAACGGGTGCGTGTTTAACGCGCGAGTAACGAGTGCATCTGTGCTCGTGTGAGTAGAGTATATGTGTAACGGGTGCGTTTGTGCCCGTGTGTGTAACGAGTGCGTTTGTGCCCGAGTGTGTAACGAGTGCGTTTGTGTAACGGGAGACTGTGTAACGTGTGTGTAACGAGTGCGTCTGTGCCGTGTGTGTAACAGATGCGTGTGTAACGCGTGAGTAACTAGTGCTTTTGTGCCCGCGTGAATAACGAGTGTATGTGTGTAACGGGAGAGTGTGTAACGTGTGTGTAACGAGTGCGTCTGTGCGGTGTGTGTAACGAGTACGTGTGTGTAACAGATGCGTGTGTAATGCGCGAGTAACGAGTGCGTCTGTGCCCACGTGTGTAACGGGTGCGTGTTTAACGCGTGAGTAACGAGTGCATCTGTGCTCGTGTGAGTAAAGAGTATATGTATAACGGGTGCGTTTGTGCCCGTGTGTGTAACGAGTGTGTTTGTGCCCGCGTGTGTAACGAGTGCGTTTGTGCCCGCGTGTGTAATGAGTGCGTTTGTGTAACGGGAGAGTGTGTAACGTGTGTGTAACGAGTGCGTCTGTGCCGTGTGTGTAACGGGAGAGTGTGTAACGTGTGTGTAACGCGTGCGTCTGTGCGGTGTGTGTAACGAGTACGTGTGTGTAACAGATGCGTGTGTTATGCGCGAGTAACAAGTGCATCTGTGCCCACGTGAGTAACGAGTGCATCTGTGCTCGTGTGAGTAGAGTATATGTGTAACGGGTGCGTTTGTGCCCGTGTGTGTAACGAGTGCGTTTGTGCCCGCGTGTGTAACGAGTGCGTTTGTGCCCGCGTGTGTAACGAGTGCGTTTGTGCCCGAGTGTGTAACGAGTGCGTTTGTGTAACGGGAGACTGTGTAACGTGTGTGTAACGAGTGCGTCTGTGCCGTGTGTGTAACAGATGCGTGTGTAACGGGTGAGTAACGAGTGCGTCTGTGCCGTGTGTGTAACAAGTCCGTGTGTGTAACAGATGCGTGTGTAATGCGCGAGTAATGAGTGCGTCTGTGCCCGCGTGTGTAACAGGTGCGTGTTTAACGCGTGAGTAACTAGTGCTTTTGTGCCCGCGTGAATAACGAGTGTATGTGTGTAACGGGAGTGTGTGTAACGTGCGTGTAACGAGTGCGTCTGTGCGGTGTGTGTAACGAGTACGTGTGTGTAACAGATGTGTGTGTAATGCGCGAGTAACGAGTGCGTCTGTCCCCGCGTGAATAACGAGTGTATGTGTGTAACGGGAGAGTGTGTAACGAGTCCATGTGTGTAACAGATGCGTGTGTAACGCGTGAGTAACAAGTGCGTCTGTGCCGTGTGTGTAACGAGTCTGTGTGTGTAACAGATGCGTGTGTAATGCGCGAGTAACGAGTGCGTCTGTGCCCGCGTGTGTAACGGGTGCGTGTTTAACACGTGAGTAACTAGTGCTTTTGTGCCCGCGTGAATAACGAGTGTATGTGTTTAACGGGAGAGTGTGTAACGTGTGTGTAACGAGTGCGTTAGTGCCCGCGTGTGTAACGAGTGCGTTAGTGCCCGCGTGTGTAACGAGTGCGTTAGTGCCCGCGTGTGTAACGAGTGCGTCAGTGCCCGTGTGTAACGAGTGCGTCAGTGCCCGCGTGTGTAACGAGTGCGTTAGTGCCCGCGTGTGTAACGAGTGCGTTAGTGCCCGCGTGTGTAACGAGTGCGCTAGTGCCCGCGTGTGTAACGAGTGCGCTAGTGCCCGCGTGTGTAACGAGTGCGTTTGTGCCCGCGTGTGTAACCAGTGCGTTTGTGCCCGCGTGTGTAACCAGTGCGTTTGTGCCCGCATGTGTAACCAGTGCGTTTGTGATTGTGTGTGTAACGAGTGCGTTTGTGCCCGCGTGTGTAACGAGTGCGTTAGTGCTTGTGTGTGTAACCAGTGTGTTTGTGCTTGTGTGTGTAATGAGTGCGTTTGTGCCCGCGTTGTGTAACTAGTGCGTTTGTGCCCGTCTGTGTAACGAGTGCGTTTGTGCCTGTGTATGTAACGAGTGCGTTTGTGCCTGTGTATGTAACGAGTGCGTTAGTGTTTGTGTGTGTAACGAGTGCGTTAGTGCTTGTGTGTGTAACGAGTGCGTTTGTGATTGTGTGTGTAACGAGTGCGTTTGTGCCCGCGTGTGTAACCAGTGCGTTAGTGCTTGTGTGTGTAACCAGTGCGTTTGTGCCCGCGTGTGTAACCAGTGCGTTTGTGATTGTGTGTGTAACGAGTGCGTTTGTGCCCGCGTGTGTAACCAGTGCGTTAGTGCTTGTGTGTGTAACCAGTGCGTTTGTGATTGTGTGTGTAACGAGTGCGTTTGTGCCCGCGTGTGTAACCAGTGCATTAGTGCTTGTGTGTGTAACCAGTGCGTTTGTGCCCGCGTGTGTAACCAGTGCGTTTGTGATTGTGTGTGTGTAATGAGTGCGTTTGTGCCCGCGTGTGTAACCAGTGCGTTAGTGCTTGTGTGTGTGTAACGAGTAAGTTTGTGCCCGCGTGTGTAACCAGTGCGTTTGTGCTTGTGTGTGTAACGAGTGCGTTAGTGCTTGTGTGTGTAACGAATGCGTTTGTGCCCGCGTGTGTAACCAGTGCGTTAGTGCTTGTGTGTGTAACGAGTGCGTTTGTGCCCGCGTGTGTAACCAGTGCGTTAGTGATTGTGTGTGTAACGAGTGCGTTTGTGCCCGCGTGTGTAACCAGTGCGTTAGTGCTTGTGTGTGTAACGAGTGCGTTTGTGCCCGCGTGTGTAACCAGTGCGTTTGTGATTGTGTGTGTAACGAGTGCGTTTGTGCCCGCGTGTGTAACCAGTGCGTTAGTGCTTGTGTGTGTAACCAGTGTGTTTGTGCTTGTGTGTGTAACGAGTGCGTTTGTGCTTGTGTGTGTAACGAGTGCGTTTGTGCCCGCGTGTGTAACGAGTGCGTTAGTGCTTGTGTGTGTAACGAGTGCGTTTGTGCCCGCGTGTGTAACGAGTGTGTTTGTGCCCGCGTGTGTAACCAGTGCGTTAGTGCTTGTGTGTGTAACGAGTGCGTTTGTGCCCGTGTGTGTAACGAGTGCGTTAGTGCCTGTGTGTGTAACGAGTGCGTTTGTGCCCGTGTGTGTAACGAGTGCGTTAGTGTTTGTGTGTGTAACGAGTGCGTTAGTGCCTGTGTGTGTAACGAGTGCGTTTGTGCCCGTGTGTGTAACGAGTGCGTTAGTGTTTGTGTGTGTAACCAGTGCGTTAGTGCTTGTGTGTGTAACCAGTGCGTTTGTGCCCGCGTGTGTAACCAGTGCGTTTGTGCTTGTGTGTGTAACCAGTGCGTTTGTGCCCGTGTGTGTAACCAGTGCGTTTGTGCCCGTGTGTGTAACGAGTGCGTTTGTGCCCGTGTGTGTAACGAGTGCGTTAGTGTTTGTGTGTCTAACCAGTGCGTTAGTGCTTGTGTGTGTAACCAGTGCGTTTGTGCCCGCGTGTGTAACCAGTGCATTAGTGCTTGTGTGTGTAACGAGTGCGTTTGTGCCCGCGTGTGTAACCAGTGCGTTTGTGATTGTGTGTGTAATGAGTGCATTTGTGCCCGCGTGTGTAACCAGTGCGTTAGTGCTTGTGTGTGTAACCAGTGTGTTTGTGCTTGTGTGTGTAACGAGTGCGTTTGTGCCCGCGCGTGTAACGAGTGCGTTTGTGCCCGCGTGTGTAACGATTGCGTTAGTGTTTGTGTGTGTAACGAGTGCGTTAGTGCCTGTGTGTGTAACGAGTGCGTTTGTGCCCGTGTGTGTAACGAGTGCGTTAGTGTTTGTGTGTGTAACCAGTGCGTTAGTGCCCGCGTGTGTAACCAGTGCGTTTGTGCCCGCGTGTGTAACCAGTGCGTTTGTGCCCGCGTGTAACCAGTGCGTTTGTGCCCGCGTGTGTAACCAGTGCGTTTGTGCCCGCGTGTGTAACCAGTGCGTTTGTGCCCGCGTGTGTAACCAGTGCGTTTGTGCCCGCGTGTGTAACCAGTGCGTTTGTGCCCGCGTGTGTAACCAGTGCGTTTGTGCCCGCGTGTGTGTAACGAGTGCGTTTGTGCCCGTGTGTGTAACCAGTGCGTTAGTGCTTGTGTGTGTAACCAGTGCGTTAGTGCTTGTGTGTGTAACCAGTGCGTTTGTGCCCGCGTGTGTAACCAGTGCGTTTGTGCTTGTGTGTGTAACCAGTGCGTTTGTGCCTGTGTGTGTAACGAGTGCGTTAGTGTTTGTGTGTGTAATGAGTGCGTTAGTGCTTGTGTGTGTAACGAGTGCGTTTGTGCCCGTGTGTGTAACGACTGCGTTTGTGCCCGTGTGTGTAACGACTGCGTTAGTGTTTGTGTGTGTAACGAGTGCGTTTGTGCCCGCGTGTGTAACCAGTGCGTTAGTGCTTGTGTGTGTAACGAATGCGTTAGTGCTTGTGTGTGTAACCAGGGTGTTAGTGCTTGTGTGTGTAACGAGTGCGTTAGTGCTTGTGTTTGTAATGAGTGTGTTTGTGCTTGTGTGTGTAACCAGTGCGTTAGTGCTTGTGTGTGTAACCAGTGTGTTAGTGCTTGTGTGTGTAACGAGTGCGTTAGTGCTTGTGTGTGTAACGAGTGCGTTAGTGCTTGTGTGTGTAACCAGTGCGTTTGTGCCCGCGTGTGTAACCAGTGCATTAGTGCTTGTGTGTGTAACGAGTGCGTTTGTGCCCGCGTGTGTAACCAGTGCGTTTGTGATTGTGTGTGTAACGAGTGCGTTTGTGCCCGCGTGTGTAACCAGTGCGTTAGTGCTTGTGTGTGTAACCAGTGTGTTTGTGCTTGTGTGTGTAACGAGTGCGTTTGTGTCCGCGTGTGTAACCAGTGCGTTAGTGCTTGTGTGTGTAACGAGTGCGTTTGTGCCCGTGTGTGTAACGATTGCGTTAGTGTTTGTGTGTGTAACGAGTGCGTTTGTGCCCGTGTGTAACCAGTGCGTTAGTGCCCGCGTGTGTAACCAGTGCGTTAGTGCCCGCGTGTGTAACCAGTGCGTTTGTGCCCGCGTGTGTAACCAGTGCGTTTGTGCCCGCGTGTGTGTAACGAGTGCGTTTGTGCCCGTGTGTGTAACGAGTGCGTTTGTGCCCGCGTGTGTAACGAGTGCGTTTGTGCCCGCGTGTGTAACGAGTGCGTTTGTGCCCGCGTGTGTAACGAGTGCGTTTGTGCCCGCGTGTGTAACCAGTGCGTTTGTGCCCGCGTGTGTAACCAGTGCGTTTGTGCCCGCGTGTGTAACCAGTGCGTTTGTGCCCGCGTGTGTAACCAGTGCGTTTGTGCCCGCGTGTGTAACCAGTGCGTTTGTGCCCGCGTGTGTGTAACGAGTGCGTTTGTGCCCGTGTGTGTAACGAGTGCGTTTGTGCCCGTCTGTGTAACGAGTGCGTTTGTGCCCGTGTGTGTAACGAGTGCGTTTGTGCCCGTGTGTGTAACGAGTGCGTTTGTGCCCGTGTGTGTAACCAGTGCGTTTGTGCCCGTGTGTGTAACCAGTGCGTTAGTGCTTGTGTGTGTAACCAGTGCATTTGTGCCCGCGTGTGTAACCAGTGCGTTTGTGCCCGCGTGTGTAACCAGTGCGTTAGTGCTTGTGTGTGTAACCAGTGTGTTAGTGCTTGTGTGTGTAACCAGTGTGTTAGTGCTTGTGTGTGTAACGAGTGCGTTAGTGCTTGTGTGTGTAACGAATGTGTTAGTGCTTGTGTGTGTAATGAGTGTATTTGTGCTTGTGTGTGTAACCAGTGTGTTAGTGCTTGTGTGTGTAACCAGTGTGTTAGAGCTTGTGTGTGTTACCAGTGTGTTAGTGCTTGTGTGTGTAACGAGTGCGTTAGTGCTTGTGTGTGTAACCAGGGTGTTAGTGCTTGTGTGTGTAACCAGGGTGTTAGTGCTTGTGTGTGTAACGAGTGCGTTAGTGCTTGTGTGTGTAACCAGTGCGTTAGTGCTTGTGTGTGTAACCAGGGTGTTAGTGCTTGTGTGTGTAACGAGTGCGTTAGTGCCCGTGTGTGTAACGAGTGCGTTAGTGCCCGTGTGTGTAATGAGTGTGTTTGTGCTTGTGTGTGTAACCAGTGCGTTAGTGCTTGTGTGTGTAATGAGTGTGTTTGTGCTTGTGTGTGTAACCAGTGCGTTTGTGCTTGTGTGTGTAACCAGTGCGTTAGTGCTTGTGTGTGTAACGAGTGCATTAGTGCTTGTGTGTGTAACCAGTGTGTTAGTGCTTGTGTGTGTAACGAGTGCATTAGTGCTTGTGTGTGTAACCAGTGTGTTAGTGCTTGTGTGTGTAACGAGTGCGTTAGTGCTTGTGTGTGTAACCAGTGCGTTAGTGCTTGTGTGTGTAACCAGTGCGTTAGTGCTTGTGTGTGTAACGAGTGCGTTAGTGCTTGTGTGTGTAACGAGTGCGTTAGTGCTTGTGTGTGTAACGAGTGCGTTAGTGCTTGTGTGTAACCAGTGTGTTAGTGCCCGTGTGTGTAATGAGTGTGTTTGTGCTTGTGTGTGTAACCAGTGTGTTAGTGCTTGTGTGTGTAACGAGTGCGTTAGTGCTTGTGTGTGTAACCAGGGTGTTAGTGCTTGTGTGTGTAACGAATGCGTTAGTGCTTGTGTGTGTAATGAGTGTATTTGTGCTTGTGTGTGTAACCAGTGTGTTAGTGCTTGTGTGTGTAACCAGTGTGTTAGAGCTTGTGTGTGTTACCAGTGTGTTAGTGCTTGTGTGTGTAACGAGTGCGTTAGTGCTTGTGTGTGTAACCAGGGTGTTAGTGCTTGTGTGTGTAACCAGGGTGTTAGTGCTTGTGTGTGTAACCAGGGTGTTAGTGCTTGTGTGTGTAACGAGTGCGTTAGTGCTTGTGTGTGTAACGAGTGCGTTAGTGCTTGTGTGTGTAACCAGGGTGTTAGTGCTTGTGTGTGTAACGAGTGCGTTAGTGCTTGTGTGTGTAACGAGTGCGTTAGTGCCCGTGTGTGTAACGAGTGCGTTAGTGCCCGTGTGTGTAACCAGTGCGTTAGTGCCCGTGTGTGTAACCAGTGTGTTAGTGCTTGTGTGTGTAACCAGTGTGTTAGTGCTTGTGTGTGTAACGAGTGCATTAGTGCTTGTGTGTGTAACCAGTGTGTTAGTGCTTGTGTGTGTAACGAGTGCGTTAGTGCTTGTGTGTGTAACCAGTGTTAGTGCTTGTGTGTGTAACGAGTGTGTTAGTGCTTGTGTGTGTAACGAGTGCGTTAGTGCTTGTGTGTAACGAGTGCGTTAGTGCTTGTGTTTGTAATGAGTGTGTTTGTGCTTGTGTGTGTAACCAGTGTGTTAGTGCTTGTGTGTGTAACGAGTGCGTTAGTGCTTGTGTGTGTAACCAGGGTGTTAGTGCTTGTGTGTGTAACGAATGCGTTAGTGCTTGTGTGTGTAACGAATGCGTTAGTGCTTGTGTGTGTAATGAGTGTATTTGTGCTTGTGTGTGTAACCAGTGTGTTAGTGCTTGTGTGTGTAACCAGTGTGTTAGAGCTTGTGTGTGTTACCAGTGTGTTAGTGCTTGTGTGTGTAACGAGTGCGTTAGTGCTTGTGTGTGTAACCAGGGTGTTAGTGCTTGTGTGTGTAACCAGGGTGTTAGTGCTTGTGTGTGTAACGAGTGTGTTAGTGCTTGTGTGTGTAACGAGTGCGTTAGTGCTTGTGTGTAACCAGTGTGTTAGTGCTTGTGTGTAACCAGGGTGTTAGTGCTTGTGTGTGTAACCAGGGTGTTAGTGCTTGTGTGTGTAACCAGGGTGTTAGTGCTTGTGTGTGTAATGAGTGTGTTTGTGCTTGTGTGTGTAACCAGTGTGTTAGTGCTTGTGTGTGTAACGAGTGCGTTAGTGCTTGTGTGTGTAACCAGTGTGTTAGTGCTTGTGTGTGTAACCAGTGTGTTAGTGCTTGTGTGTGTAACGAGTGCGTTAGTGCTTGTGTGTAACCAGTGTGTTAGTGCTTGTGTGTAACCAGGGTGTTAGTGCTTGTGTGTGTAACCAGGGTGTTAGTGCTTGTGTGTGTAACC
Source organism: Carassius carassius (assembly GCF_963082965.1). NCBI lineage: Eukaryota > Metazoa > Chordata > Actinopteri > Cypriniformes > Cyprinidae > Carassius > Carassius carassius. The sequence continues at coordinate 33,445,559 of NC_081773.1, read as the reverse complement.
AGGGTGTTAGTGCTTGTGTGTGTAACCAGGGTGTTAGTGCTTGTGTGTGTAACGAGTGTGTTAGTGCTTGTGTGTGTAACGAGTGCGTTAGTGCTTGTGTGTAACCAGTGTGTTAGTGCTTGTGTGTAACCAGGGTGTTAGTGCTTGTGTGTGTAACCAGGGTGTTAGTGCTTGTGTGTGTAACCAGGGTGTTAGTGCTTGTGTGTGTAATGAGTGTGTTTGTGCTTGTGTGTGTAATGAGTGTGTTTGTGCTTGTGTGTGTAATGAGTGTGTTTGTGCTTGTGTGTGTAACCAGTGTGTTAGTGCTTGTGTGTGTAACGAGTGCGTTAGTGCTTGTGTGTGTAACCAGTGCGTTAGTGCTTGTGTGTGTAACCAGTGTGTTAGTGCTTGTGTGTGTAACCAGGGTGTTAGTGCTTGTGTGTGTAATGAGTGTGTTTGTGCTTGTGTGTGTAACCAGGGTGTTAGTGCTTGTGTGTGTAACGAGTGTGTTAGTGCTTGTGTGTGTAACGAGTGCGTTAGTGCTTGTGTGTAACCAGTGTGTTAGTGCTTGTGTGTAACCAGGGTGTTAGTGCTTGTGTGTGTAACCAGGGTGTTAGTGCTTGTGTGTGTAACCAGGGTGTTAGTGCTTGTGTGTGTAACGAGTGTGTTAGTGCTTGTGTGTGTAACGAGTGCGTTAGTGCTTGTGTGTAACCAGTGTGTTAGTGCTTGTGTGTAACCAGGGTGTTAGTGCTTGTGTGTGTAACCAGGGTGTTAGTGCTTGTGTGTGTAACCAGGGTGTTAGTGCTTGTGTGTGTAACCAGGGTGTTAGTGCTTGTGTGTGTAATGAGTGTGTTTGTGCTTGTGTGTGTAACCAGTGTGTTAGTGCTTGTGTGTGTAACGAGTGCGTTAGTGCTTGTGTGTGTAACGAGTGCGTTAGTGCTTGTGTGTGTAACGAGTGCGTTAGTGCTTGTGTGTGTAACCAGTGTGTTAGTGCTTGTGTTTGTAACGAGTGCGTTAGTGCTTGTGTGTGTAACGAGTGCGTTAGTGCTTGTGTGTGTAACCAGTGTGTTAGTGCTTGTGTTTGTAACGAGTGCGTTAGTGCTTGTGTGTGTAACGAGTGCGTTAGTGCTTGTGTGTGTAACGAGAGCGTTAGTGCTTGTGTGTGTAACGAGTGCGTTAGTGCTTGTGTGTGTAACGAGTGCGTTAGTGCTTGTGTGTGTAACGAGTGCGTTAGTGCTTGTGTGTGTAACGAGTGCGTTAGTGCTTGTGTGTGTAACGAGTGCGTTAGTGCTTGTGTGTGTAACCAGTGCGTTAGTGCTTGTGTGTGTAACCAGTGTGTTAGTGCCCGTGTGTGTAACGAGTGCGTTAGTGCTTGTGTGTGTAACGAGTGCGTTAGTGCTTGTGTGTGTAACGAGTGCGTTAGTGCTTGTGTGTGTAACGAGTGTGTTAGTGCTTGTGTGTGTAACGAGTGCGTTAGTGCTTGTGTGTGTAACGAGTGCGTTAAGGCTTGTGTGTGTAACGAGTGCGTTAAGGCTTGTGTGTGTAACCAGTGCGTTAGTGCTTGTGTGTGTAACCAGTGCGTTAGTGCTTGTGTGTGTAACGAGTGCGTTAGTGCTTGTGTGTGTAACCAGTGTGTTAGTGCTTGTGTGTGTAACGAGTGCGTTAGTGCTTGTGTGTGTAACCAGGGTGTTAGTGCTTGTGTGTGTAACGAGTGCGTTAGTGCTTGTGTGTGTAACGAGTGCGTTAGTGCTTGTGTGTGTAACGAGTGCGTTAGTGCTTGTGTGTGTAACGAGTGCATTAGTGCTTGTGTGTGTAACCAGTGTGTTAGTGCTTGTGTGTGTAACCAGTGTGTTAGTGCTTGTGTGTGTAACGAGTGCGTTAGTGCTTGTGTGTGTAACGAGTGCGTTAGTGCTTGTGTGTGTAACGAGTGCGTTAGTGCTTGTGTGTGTAACGAGTGCGTTAGTGCTTGTGTGTGTAACGAGTGCGTTAGTGCTTGTGTGTGTAACGAGTGCGTTAGTGCTTGTGTGTGTAACGAGTGCGTTAGTGCTTGTGTGTGTAACGAGTGCGTTAGTGCTTGTGTGTGTAACGAGTGCGTTAGTGCTTGTGTGTGTAACGAGTGCGTTAAGGCTTGTGTGTGTAACCAGTGTGTTAGTGCTTGTGTGTGTAACGAGTGCGTTAGTGCTTGTGTGTGTAACGAGTGCGTTAGTGCCCGTGTGTGTAACGAGTGCGTTAGTGCTTGTGTGTGTAACGAGTGCGTTAGTGCTTGTGTGTGTAACGAGTGCGTTAGTGCTTGTGTGTGTAACGAGTGCGTTAGTGCTTGTGTGTGTAACGAGTGCGTTAGTGCTTGTGTGTGTAACGAGTGCGTTAAGGCTTGTGTGTGTAACGAGTGCGTTAAGGCTTGTGTGTGTAACGAGTGCGTTAAGGCTTGTGTGTGTAACCAGTGCGTTAGTGCTTGTGTGTGTAACCAGTGCGTTAGTGCTTGTGTGTGTAACGAGTGCGTTAGTGCTTGTGTGTGTAACCAGTGCGTTAGTGCTTGTGTGTGTAACCAGTGCGTTAGTGCTTGTGTGTGTAACCAGGGTGTTAGTGCTTGTGTGTGTAACGAGTGCGTTAGTGCTTGTGTGTGTAACGAGTGCGTTAGTGCTTGTGTGTGTAACGAGTGCGTTAGTGCTTGTGTGTGTAACCAGTGTGTTAGTGCTTGTGTGTGTAACCAGTGTGTTAGTGCTTGTGTGTGTAACGAGTGCGTTAGTGCTTGTGTGTGTAACGAGTGCGTTAGTGCTTGTGTGTGTAACGAGTGCGTTAGTGCTTGTGTGTGTAACGAGTGCGTTAGTGCTTGTGTGTGTAACGAGTGCGTTAGTGCTTGTGTGTGTAACGAGTGCGTTAGTGCTTGTGTGTGTAACGAGTGCGTTAGTGCTTGTGTGTGTAACGAGTGCGTTAGTGCTTGTGTGTGTAACGAGTGCGTTAGTGCTTGTGTGTGTAACGAGTGCGTTAGTGCTTGTGTGTGTAACGAGTGCGTTAAGGCTTGTGTGTGTAACCAGTGCGTTAGTGCTTGTGTGTGTAACCAGTGTGTTAGTGCTTGTGTGTGTAACGAGTGCGTTAGTGCCCATGTGTGTAACGAGTGCGTTAGTGCTTGTGTGTGTAACGAGTGCGTTAGTGCTTGTGTGTGTAACGAGTGCGTTAGTGCTTGTGTGTGTAACGAGTGTGTTAGTGCTTGTGTGTGTAACGAGTGCGTTAGTGCTTGTGTGTGTAACGAGTGCGTTAAGGCTTGTGTGTGTAACGAGTGCGTTAAGGCTTGTGTGTGTAACCAGTGCGTTAGTGCTTGTGTGTGTAACCAGTGTGTTAGTGCTTGTGTGTGTAACGAGTGCGTTAGTGCTTGTGTGTGTAACCAGTGTGTTAGTGCTTGTGTGTGTAACCAGTGCGTTAGTGCTTGTGTGTGTAACCAGGGTGTTAGTGCTTGTGTGTGTAACGAGTGCGTTAGTGCTTGTGTGTGTAACGAGTGCGTTAGTGCTTGTGTGTGTAACGAGTGCATTAGTGCTTGTGTGTGTAACCAGTGTGTTAGTGCTTGTGTGTGTAACGAGTGCGTTAGTGCTTGTGTGTGTAACCAGTGTGTTAGTGCTTGTGTGTGTAACGAGTGCGTTAGTGCCCGTGTGTGTAACGAGTGTGTTTGTGCTTGTGTGTGTAACGAGTGCGTTAGATTTATATAGCGCTTTAAACAAAATACATTGCGTCAAAGCAACTGAACAACATTCATTAGGAAAACAGTGTCAATAATGCAAAAATGATAGTTAAAGGCAGTACATTATTGAATTCAGTGATGTCATCTCTGTTCAGTTAAATAGTGTCTGTGCATTTATTTCGGTGACAGAATGGAGAAAAAAACCTTGGGAGAAACCAGGCTCAGTTGGGGGGCCAGTTCTCCTCTGACCAGACGAAACCAGTAGTTCAAGTGTGTAACGAGTGCGTTAGTGCCCGTGTGTATAACGAGTGCGTTTGTGTTCACCTGTGTGACTCTGCTGATCCTGCGCTGGAGCTCGTCCTCTGTCACACTGCCTGCGATCACCTCCAGAGGAACGCCGTTCTCTCCGATGAAGAAGCTGGACGGGATACACACCACGGGATCTGCATCAGCTCGGAGTTAAAGATACAATAAACGCAGGCAGAGTTTATTATTTATGTGTCTCCAACACCTTCTAAAAACAAAACATCACACTCCATCTGTCGGTCTCAGAACAGCAGCAAAGGATACAGATCTGTGAGAACTGGACACATGTTTCACTGCAGGAACAAGAGAGACAGACAAATCAGTCAATCAATGAGACTCTGGTGCAGGATCACTCGCGTCTCACCTCTCAGCGTCCACTCGAATCGCCACACAGCAGTTCTGAGCCGCTTCACACACACTGTCCGCCTCCCAACTGGACATCAGCTGAGCAGACTGATCATCACTCCCTGCAGAGAGAGAGTGAGAGAGAGAGAGAGAGAGAGAGAGTCAACACACACACACACACAGAGAGAGAGAGAGAGAACACACAGAGAGAGAGAGAGAGAACACACAGAGAGAGAGAGAGAGTCAACACACACACACACACACAGAGAGAGAGAGAGAGAGAGAGAGAGAGAGAGAGAGAGAGAGAGAGAGAGAGAGAGAGAGAGTCAACACACACACACACACACACAGAGAGAGAGAGAGAGAGAGAGAGAGAGTACACACATACACAGAGAGAGAGAGAGAGAGAGAGAGAGAGAGAGTCAACACACACACACACACACACACAGAGAGAGAGAGAGAGAGAGAGAGAGAGAGAGTACACACATACACAGAGAGAGAGAGAGAGAGAGAGAGTCAACACACACACACACACACACACAGAGAGAGAGAGAACACACATACAGAGAGAGAGAGAGACAACATTTTGAAAATTTATATCAAGAAATCCCACCAAAACAGCTCAATGACAATTATGATCTGATCAAACAAAATCTACAAACTTATGAAGACACAATTAAAAATTATCAAAATCCACTTGACTTCCCAATTACAATTAAAGAATTGACAAACAAACTCAAAAGCCAAAAATGTAAGAGATCTTATGGTCCTGACAGCATTCTAGGTGAAATGCTGAAACACAGCACACCTGAGCTTCAGACAGCTGTGCTCAAATTATTCAACATTGTACTTAGTTCAGACTGCTCTCCTGACATCTGGAGCCGAGGACTCATTACCCCTATTCACAAGAGTGGAGACAGACTGGACCCTAATCATTTCAGAGGCATCTGTGTGAGCAGTAATCTGGGGAAGTTATTTAGCAGTATTTTAAACCATAGAATGGTAAACTTCCTTAACGAACACGATGTCCTGAGTCCGAGTCAGATTGGCTTCCTTCCAAATCACAGAACGACTGACCACATTTACACCCTACACACCCTAATCAATAAACACGTAAAACAGACCCAAAACGGAAAAATATTTGCATGCTTTGTCGATTTCAAAAAAGCATTTGATTCTATTTGGCACGACGGATTATATTATAAACTTTTACAAAGTGGTGTAGGGGGTAAAGTTTTTGACATTATAAAATCAATGTATTCGAACAACAAATGTGCGATCCGAATTGGCAACAAACATACAGAATTCTTCACCCAGAAAAGAGGAGTGCAGCAGGGCTGTAGTCTGAGTCCAACGCTGTTCAACATTTACATCAATGAGTTAGCGGTGCAGCTGGAACAGTCTACAGCCCCTGGACTCTCTCTACAAGACAAGAACATCAAGCTCTTGCTGTACGCAGATGATCTGGTTCTGCTGTCCTCCACCCCACAGCTGGACCTGCTGGACAACTACTGCCAGAACTGGGCCCTGGCAGTAAACCTCAACAAGACCAACATTATGGTCTTTCAGAAGAAGCCCAGGTGTCAGGAACACAGACACCAGTTCAGTCTAGGCAGCACCACTCTAGAACACACGATGCAGTACACTTACCTCGGCCTGATCCTCACTGCATCGGCGAGTTTCAGTTCGGCAGTGAATGCTCTCAAAGATAAAGCTCGAAGAGCTCTATATGCAATCAGGAAAAAATTCCAAAATATTGAAATACCGCTTCCAATCTTTGCTAGTGTGATTCAGCCCATAGCGCTGCATGGAAGTGAGGTTTGGGGTCCACTCAGTGATCAGAGCTACACTAGATGGGACAGACATCCAACAGAAGCCCTACACACAGAATTCTGCAAAATGATTCTAAAATTACAACGAAGAACACCCAATAACGCATGTAGGGCAGAATTAGGCCGATTCCCATTGATTATCAATATGATATAAAAGATCCCTCAAATTCTGGATGCATCTTAAATCAAGTCCCACAGAAACGCTACATTTTAAAGCGCTACAAACCCAAGAACTGAACCCTGAAAAGAGTCCACTCAGTCAGCTAGTTCTGAGACTTACTAACCAGACTAACTCTACTAATACTAACCAGTCTCAGACCAGCACTGCTTCTCACCCAAACATCAAAATCAATCAAATTAGCAAACAATCTAAAAATACATATCTGGAACATTGGGATCAAGAAACTAAAACACAAAGTAAATTACAATTCTATCGAACTCTAAAATCAGATTATGAATGTGAAGATTATCTTCAGAGTGTCAGAGACACAAAGCAGAGACGGATCCTGACCAAGTACAGACTCAGTGAGCACAGTCTAGCCATCGAGATGTGTGTGTGTGTGTGTGTGTGTGTGTGTGTGTGTGTGTGTGTGTGTGTGTGTGTGAGAGAGAGAGAGCACAGTCTAGCCATCGAGACGGGCAGACACAGCAAGAGCTGAGTGTGTGTGTGTGTGTGTGAGAGAGAGCACAGTCTAGCCATCGAGATGTGTGTGTGTGTGTGTGTGTGTGTGTGTGAGTGTGTGTGTGTGTGTGTGTGAGAGAGAGAGAGAGCACAGTCTAGCCATCGAGACGGGCAGACACAGCAAGAGCTGAGTGTGTGTGTGTGTGTGTGTGAGAGAGAGCAGTCTAGCCATCGAGACGGGCAGACACAGAAAGAGCTGAGTGTGTGTGTGTGTGTGTGTGTGTGTGTGTGTGTGTGTGTGTGTGTGAGAGAGAGCACAGTCTAGCCATCGAGACGGGCAGACACAGAAAGAGCTGGTTACCCAGAGAGAGAAGAGTGTGTGCTCACTGTCAGACAGGAGAGATCGAGACAGAGACGCACTTCCTCCTGCACTGTAAGAAATACACCTCCATAAGAGACCTATACTTTAACAAATTCACCAACTTAATAAAAAACTTTACTGCGAGATACGTGTGGACGTGCCACAGTCTGAGAGACAGCAGGTGAACGTGTGTGTGTGTGTGTGTGTCTGACCCTATTGTGCACCACAGTGATCATTAGTATGTTTGTGTATTTCTATGTAAGTTTAAGACTGTGGTATCAAATGTTCACACAAATGTTATAATTTGTTAGTTTAATATTATAAGATGTTATTATAATCAGTTCCATTACTGTGATGTTCATTTTTTTTGTTATAATTTATTTTAATTTTCTATATATGTACACTAAGCTTTGGCAATATTGTATAATTTACATTCATGCCAATAAAGCAATATTGAATTGAATTGAGAGAGAGAGTCAACACACACACACACACACACACACACACACACACACACACACACACACACACAGAGAGAGAGAGAGAGAGAGAGAGAGAGAGAGAGAGAGAGTGAACACACACACACACACACACACAGAGAGAGAGAGAGAGAGAGAGAGAGAGAGTCAACACACACACACACACACACACACACACAGAGAGAGAGAGAGAGAGAGAGAGAGAGAGAGAACACACACACACACAGAGAGAGAGAGAGAGAGAGAGAGAGAGAGAGAGAGAGAGTGTGAACACACACACACACACACACACACACAGAGAGAGAGAGAGAGAGAGAGAGAGAGAGAGTGAACACACACACACAGAGAGAGAGAGAGTGAACACACACACACACACACACACACACAGAGAGAGAGAGAGAGAGAGAGAGAGAGTGAACACACACACACACACAGAGAGAGAGAGAGAGAGAGAGAGAGAGTGAACACACACACACACACAGAGAGAGAGAGAGAGAGAGAGAGAGAGAGAGAGAGAGTGAACACACACACACAGAGAGAGAGAGAGAGAGAGAGAGAGAGAGAGAGAGAGAGAGAGTGAACACACACACACACACAGAGAGAGAGAGAGAGAGAGAGAGAGAGAGAGTGAACACACACACACACACACACAGAGAGAGAGAGAGAGAGAGTGAACACACACACACACACACACACACACAGAGAGAGAGAGAGAGAGAGAGAGAGAGAGAGAGTGAACACACACACACACACACACACAGAGAGAGAGAGAGAGAGAGAGAGAGAGAGAGAGAGAGAGAGAGAGAGAGAGTGAACACACACACACACACACACACAGAGAGAGAGAGAGAGAGAGAGAGAGAGAGAGAGAGAGAGAGAGAGTGAACACACACACACACAGAGAGAGAGAGAGAGAGAGTCAACACACACACACACACACACACACACACACACACACAGAGAGAGAGAGAGAGAGAGAGAGAGAGTGAACACACACACACACACACAGAGAGAGAGAGAGAGAGAGAGAGAGAGAGAGAGAGAGAGAGAGAGAGAGAGAGAGAGTGAACACACACACACACAGAGACACAGACCAGAGAGAGAGACTTAACACACACAAACACACACAACTACAGTGTGACGCTGATGTACCTGTGATCACCACCACAAACACACATCTGCGCTCTTTAGCTGCCGCGATGGCCGCCGGGATCGAACCCTCGAACCAGCGCATGATGAAGATGAAGATGAGGAGGATGAAGCTCTGCTGTCGCACTACTGTTGTTCAACTCACAGCTGCCGGAAGCTGCGCGCGGAACACGGAAGCAGTTCGAGCGTTGCGAGGAACTCTGGTAAATGTAGTTTGATCGAAAGCACACATAGGTAAGCACAGGCGCAGCATGACAGGTGTTATAAATGTATTCTCATAGCCGTACAAAGCGAATAAACGTCATTATATAAAGTAAAACATGGGTATAATTTAATGAAGCTTTGGCCGGGAACTCTTTATTCTTAATGTTATATATAAATCCCAAACCTAAAGGTTTTAAAATATTTGTATTACATAAACAAAAGAAAGCAATGCATATAATAAATAGGAGAGTTATATAAGCATAAATATAAGGCAAAAAAATATTTATCATGAAGACGGAAGTTATCTATTATTTTAATACATTAATTTGATTCAGAACAGCATATTAGCATGTTCTCACTTCTTCTACAGAAACATATATATACACCATTTATTTGTTTGCTTGTTTTTTATTACACACTTTGTTAATTTCAGATCTTTATTTATTTTATTTCAGCTCTTCACATTCGCAGCACATCACGGCGGTACTCATTTCCCACAATGCACCTGGAAAGAAATAAACAGAGAGCCAAGATGGCGGCGGACAGTGATGTGAGTTTGTTTCCATCTAAATGCAAATCATTTTTATCTGTATTCTCCGTCAGTGTCATGTGTTATATAAATACTCACAGTTATATGAGAGGTGTGTGCTTTGATTAGCGTGTGTTATTAATGACTGGAGTGTGTTTCAGCCCGAGTCGGAGGTGTTCGAGATCACGGACTTCACCACCGCGTCAGAATGGGAGAGGTACACACACACACACACACACACACACACACACACACACACACACACACACACACACACACACACACACACACACACACACACACACACACACACACACACACACACACACACACACACACACACACACACACACACACACACACACACACACACACACACACAAACAAACAAAGCCTCCTCAAACCCTCTGATCTTCAGGGATGGGTTATTAGTGTGTGTGTGTGTGTGTGTGTGTGTGTGTGTGTGTGTTCTGGAGCTGCTGTGATTCAGATACAGATGTTTATAAGCTAAACAAACAGCTGTTTGTTCACAAACACAGACATCTATCTGATGGTTTTCTGCTGTTCTCAACATGAATATGAACAGCCACATCAATAAACCTCCAGTTCAGAGACGGATGATGAAAACACATCATATCTGACACGACTTATTGATTAACTTCAGTCTAATCCTTCATCAATTCACTGATGTGATGTAAACTATATAAGATATAACTCGTCTCTTCTTCGTGTGTGTTTATCTGACAGGTTTAGTTCTCAAGTGTGTTTATCTGACAGGTTTAGTTCTCAAGTGTGTTTATCTGACAGGTTTAGTATTCTAGTGTGTTTAGCTTACGGGGTTAGTACTCGAGTGTGTTTATCTGACAGGGTTAGTCCTCGAGTGTGTTTATCTGACAGGTTTAGTATTCTAGTGTGTTTAGCTTACGGATTAGTACTCGAGTGTGTTCATCTGACAGGTTTTGCTCTTGAGTGTGTTTATCTGACAGGTTTAGTCCTCGAGTGTGTTCATCTGACCGGTTTAGTACTCAAGTGTGTTTATCTGAGAGGGTTAGTACTCGAGTGTGTTTATCTGACAGGTTTTGCTCTTGAGTGTGTTTATCTGACAGGTTTAGTCCTCGAGTGTGTTCATCTGACCGGTTTAGTACTCAAGTGTGTTTATCTGAGAGGGTTAGTACTCAAGTGTGTTTATCTGACAGGTTTTGCTCTCGAGTGTGTTTATCTGACAGGTATAGTCCTCGAGTGTGTTCATCTGACCGGTTTAGTACTCAAGTGTGTTTATCTGAGAGGGTTAGTACTCAAGTGTGTTTATCTGACCGGTTTAGTCCTCGAGTGTGTTTATCTGACAGGTTTGGTCCTCAAGTGTGTTTACCTGACAGGGTTAGTTCTCGAGTGTGTTCATCTGACAGGATTAGTACTCAAGTGTGTTTATCTGAGAGGGTTAGTACTCAAGTGTGTTTATCTGACAGGGTTAGTCCTCGAGTGTGTTTATCTGACAGGTTTAGCTCTCGAGTGTGTTTATCTGACCGGTATAGTCCTTGAGTGTGTTTATCTGACAGGTTTAGTCCTTGAGTGTGTTTTTTGAAAGGTTTAGTATTCGAGTGTGTTTATCTGACAGGGTTGTTACTTTAGTGTGTTTACGTGACCGGGTTAGTTCTTGAGTGTGTTCATCTGACAGGTTTAGCTCTCGAGTGTGTTCATCTGACAGGTTTAGCTCTCGAGTGTGTTCATCTGACAGGTTTAGTTCTCGGGTGTGTTCATCTGACAGGTTTAGCTCTCGAGTGTTTTTATCTGATAGGGTTAGTCCTCGAGTGTGTTTATCTGACAGGTTTAGTCCTCGAGTGTGTATATCTGACAGGTTTAGTCCTCGAGTGTGTATATCTGACAGGTTTAGTCCTCGAGTGTGTATATCTGACAGGTTTAGTCCTCAAGTGTGTTTTTCTGATAGGTTTAGTATTCGAGTGTGTTTATCTGACAGGGTTAGTACTCGAGTGTGTCTATCTGACACGGTTAATCCTCAAGTGTGTTCATCTGACAGGTTTAGTTCTCGAGTGTTTTCATCTGACAGGTTTAGTCCTCGAGTGTGTTTATCTGACAGGATTAGTCCTCGAGTGTGATTTCTGACAGGTTTAGTACTCGAGTGTGATTTCTGACAGGGTTAGTCCTCGAATGTGTTCATCTGACAGGTTTCGTTCTTGAGTGTGTTCATCTGACAGGTATAGTTCTCGAGTGTTTTCAGCTGACAGGTTTCTGACAGGTTTAGTACTCGAGTGTGTTCATCTGACAGGTTTAGCACTCGAGTGTGTTTATCTGACGGTTAGTACTCGAGTGTGTTTATCTGACAGGGTTAATCCTCGAGTGTGTTTATCTGACAGGTTTAGTCCTCGAGTGTGTATATCTGACAGGTTTAGTCCTCGAGTGTGTATATCTGACAGGTTTAGTCCTCGAGTGTGTATATCTGACAGGTTTAGTCCTCAAGTGTGTTTTTCTGATAGGTTTAGTATTCGAGTGTGTTTATCTGACAGGGTTAGTACTCGAGTGTGTCTATCTGACACGGTTAATCCTCAAGTGTGTTCATCTGACAGGTTTAGTTCTCGAGTGTTTTCATCTGACAGGTTTAGTCCTCGAGTGTGTTTATCTGACAGGATTAGTCCTCGAGTGTGATTTCTGACAGGTTTAGTACTCGAGTGTGATTTCTGACAGGGTTAGTCCTCGAATGTGTTCATCTGACAGGTTTCGTTCTTGAGTGTGTTCATCTGACAGGTATAGTTCTCGAGTGTTTTCAGCTGACAGGTTTCTGACAGGTTTAGTACTCGAGTGTGTTCATCTGACAGGTTTAGCACTCGAGTGTGTTTATCTGACAGGGTTAGTACTCGAGTGTGTTTATCTGATAGGGTTAGTTCTCGAGTGTGTTTATCTGACAGGTTTAGCTCTCGAGTGTGTTCATCGGACAGGTTTTGTCCTCGAGTGTGTTTCAGGGTTAGTACTTTAATGTGTTTATTTGACAGGTTTAGCGGTCGAGTGTGTTTCTCTGAAAGGTTTAGTCCTCGAGTGTGTTTATCTGACAGGTTTAGTATTCGAGTGTGTTTATCTGACAGGGTTAGTCCTCGAGTGTGTTTATCTGACAGGGTTAGTCCTCGAGTGTGTTTATCTGACAGGGTTATTCCTCGAGTGTGTTTATCTGACAGGTTTAGTATTCGAGTGTGTTCATCTGACAGGTTTAGCACTCAAGTGTGTTTATCTGACAGGGTTAGTACTCGAGTGTGTTCATCTGACAGGTTTAGCTCTCGAGTGTGTTCATCTGACAGGTTTAGTCCTCGAGTGTATATATCTGACAGGTTTAGTATTCGAGTGTGTTTATTCAATTCAATTCAATTCAAGTTTATTTGTATAGCGCTTTTTACAATACAAATCGTTACAAAGCAACTTTACAGAAAATTATGTTTCTACAATATTTAGTAGTAGCTAGTAGTTTGTGCACGTTTGACAGGATTTTAGAAAAATAAAAATAATAATAATAATACAAGACGTAGTCAGCTAGATGATGAACTATCAATATTATTAATTAATAGTAATTATATGATGCAGTCACACATGTAGCAATAATTGTTAGTTCTGTTTGTTGATTCAAGGTTAGGATCATCTGGGGTCCTCTGAGGGTCAGCATCATCTCTTCTCAGGTGTTCTGGATCAAGACTGGAGCTTGTGTAAATCCTAGTTACCACGGGATGTAAATCCCGTGGCAAAACATAGAAACAAAATAGTGACATCATTAGCATAGCTGCTGATCCAACAAAGTAAAATTAGTTTAACCCAAGCTAAAGAATAAAAATGCAGATGCAACTACACTCACAATTTAAGAGATACATTATTCGAATGCTTGGCGAAAGAGATGCGTTTTTAATCTAGATTTAAACAGAGAGAGTGTGTCTGAACCTCGAACATTATCAGGAAGGCTATTCCAGAGTTTGGGAGCCAAATGTGAAAAAGCTCTACCTCCTTTAGTGGACTTTGCTATCCTAGGAACTACCAAAAGTCCAGCGTTTTGTGACCTTAGGGTGCGTGATGGGTTGTAGCGTGGTAGAAGGCTAGTTAGGTACGCAGGAGCTAAACCATTTAGGGCCTTATAGGTAAGTAATGATAATTTGTAACAGATACGGAACTTAATAGGTAGCCAGTGCAGAGACTGTAAAATTGGGGTAATATGATCATATTTTCTTGACCTGGTAAGGACTCTAGCTGCTGCATTTTGGACTACCTGTAGCTTGTTTATTGACGAAGCAGGACAACCACCTAGAAGTGCATTACAATAGTCCAGTCTAGAGGTCATGAAAGCATGAACTAGCTTTTCTGCATCAGAAACAGATAACATGTTTCGTAGCTTGGCAATGTTTCTAAGATGGAAGAATGCAGTTTTTGTAACATTGGAAATATGATTTTCAAAAGACAAATTGCTGTCTAATATAACACCCAGATTTCTGACTGTAGAGGAAGTAACAGTACATCCGTCTAGTTGCAGATTGTAATCTACAAGATTCTGTGTGGTGTTTTTTGGTCCAATAATTAATATCTCTGTCTTATCCGAATTTAATTGGAGAAAATTATTTGTCATCCAATCTTTTACATTTTTAACACACTCTGTTAGCTTAGATAATTGGGAAGTTTCATCTGGTCTCGTTGAAATATATAGCTGAGTATCATCAGCATAACAGTGGAAGCTTATTCCGTATTTTCTAATAATATTACCAAGGGGCAACATGTATATTGAAAATAGAAGGGGACCTAGGACGGATCCTTGTGGCACTCCATATTTTACTGATGATAAATGAGATGACACCCCATTTAAGTAAACAAAATGGTAGCGATCGGACAGGTAGGATCTAAACCATCTTAGAGCCTGCCCTTGAATACCTGTATAGTTTTGTAATCGATCTATGAGTATGTCATGATCTATGGTGTCGAACGCAGCACTAAGATTAAGTAAGACTAGAAATGAGATGCAGCCTTGATCTGACGCAAGAAGCAGGTCATTTGTAATTTTAACAAGTGCAGTTTCTGTGCTATGGTGGGGCCTAAAACCTGACTGAAATTCTTCATACAGATCATTTTTATGCAGGAAGGTGCTCAATTGAGCAGACACAACTTTTTCTAAAATTTTAGACATAAATGGAAGATTTGAAATAGGCCTATAATTTGCCAGTACACTAGGATCTAGTTTTGGTTTCTTAATAAGAGGCTTGATAACCGCCAGCTTGAATGGTTTTGGGACGTGACCTAAAGATAACGACGAGTTAATGATATTGAGAAGCGGTTCTTCGGCTACAGGTAACAGCTCTTTTAGTAATTTAGTGGGTACAGGATCTAATAAACATGTTGTTGGTTTAGATACAGTGATAAGTTTATTTAGCTCTTCCTGTCCTATATTTGTAAAGCACTGCAGTTTATCTTTGGGTGCGATGGATGAAACTGAAGTGTTAGACGCTGTAGAATCTACATTCGCTATTGTATTTCTAATGTTATCTATTTTATCAGTGAAGAAATTCATAAAGTCATTACTATTTAACGTTGGTGGAATATTTGAATCAGGTGGCGTCTGGTAATTTGTTAATTTAGCCACTGTGCTAAATAAAAACCTTGGATTGTTTTGGTTATTTTCAATGAGTTTGTGGATATGCTCTGCCCTAGCAGTTTTTAGAGCCTGTCTATAGCTGGACATACTGTTTTTCCATGCAATTTTAAAAACTTCCAAGTTAGTTTTTCTCCATTTGCGTTCAAGACTACGAGTTACTTTCTTGAGAGAGTGAGTATTACTGTTATACCATGGCACAGTACGTTTTTCTCTAACCTTTTTCAATTTGATGGGAGCAACAGCTTCTAATGTATTAGAGAAAATAGTGCCCATGTTGTCAGTAATTTCGTCTAATTCGTGTGTATTTTTGGGTACAAATAGCAGTTGAGATAGATCAGGCAGGTTATTTGCGAATCTGTCTTTGGTGGCTGGAACAATAGTTCTGCCCAGACGGTAACGCTGAGACATATAGTTAATATCAGTTATACGCAGCATGCACGATACAAGGAAATGGTCTGTAATATCATCACATTGGGGTACAATATCTATAGCAGTAAGATCGATTCCATGCGATATAATTAGATCTAGTGTATGATTAAAACGATGAGTGGGCCCGGTGACATTTTGCTTGACTCCAAAGGAGTTTATTAGGTCAGTAAACGCAAGTCCTAATGTATCATTTGCATTATCAACGTGAATATTAAAATCTCCCATGATTAGCGCCTTATCAACTGTAACTAGTAGGTCTGAGAGGAAATCTGCAAATTCTTTTAGGAATTCTGTATACGGCCCTGGTGGTCTATACACAGTAGCCAGAGCAAGAGATACATTAGATTTCTTTTGCATGTCTGACAGTGTAACATTTAGCAGAAGTATTTCAAAAGAGTTAAACCTGTATCCTGTTTTCTGGGTAACATTGAGAATATCACTATATATTGTTGCAACACCTCCTCCACGACCAGTCTGACGGGGCTCATGCTTATAACAGTAGTTTGGTGGAGTAGACTCATTTAGACCAAAATAATCATTTGGTTTTAGCCAGGTTTCAGTCAAGCAGAGTACATCAAAACTATTTTCTGTGATCATTTCATTTACAATAACTGCTTTGGGTGTGAGTGATCTAATATTTATGAGCCCAAACTTTAAAAATTGTTTTTGTTCATTTACTTTACATTTTTCTGGTTTAATTACGATAAGATTTTTTCTAGATCCTACATTATATTTTGACCTCACTATTCGGGGAACAGACACAGTCTTAATAGTTTTTATCTGACAGGGTTAGTGCTCGAGTGTGTTCATCTGACAGGTTTAGTCCTCGAGTGTATATATCTGACAGGTTTAGTCCTCGAGTGTGTTTTTCTGATAGGTTTAGCTGTCGAGTGTGTTTATCTGTCAGGTTTAGTCCTCGAGTGTGTTTATCTGACATGTTTAGTATTCGAGTGTGTTTATCTGACCGGGTTACTCCTCGAGTGTGTTTATCTGACAGGTTTAGTCCTCGAGTGTGTTTGTCTGACAGGTTTAGTATTGGAGTGTGTTTATTTGACCGGGATAGTCCTCGAGTGTGTTTATCTGACAGGGTTAGTCCTCGAGTGTGTTTATCTGAAAGATTTAGTATTCGAGTGTGTTTATCTGACAGGGTTAGTCCTCGAGTGTGTTTATCTGACAGGTTTCAGACAGGTTTAGTATTCGAGTGTGTTTATCTGACAGGTTTAGTCCTCGAGTGTGTCTATCTGACAGGGTTAGTACTCGAGTGTGTTTATCTGACAGGTTTAGCTGTCGAGTGTGTTTATTTGACCGGGATAGTCCTCGAGTGTGTTTATCTGACAGGGTTAGTCCTCGAGTGTGTTTATCTGAAAGATTTAGTATTCGAGTGTGTTTATCTGACAGGGTTAGTCCTCGAGTGTGTTTATCTGACAGGTTTCAGACAGGTTTAGTATTCGAGTGTGTTTATCTGACAGGTTTAGTCCTCGAGTGTGTTTATCTGACAGGTTTAGTTTTCGAGTGTGTTTATCTGACAGGTTTAGCTCTCGAGTGTGTTCATCTGACAGGTTTAGTCCTCGAGTGTGTTTATCTGACAGGTTTAGTACTCGAGTGTGTTTATCTGACATGTTTAGTTCTCGAGTGTGTTTCAGGGTTAGTACTCGATTGTGTTTCAGGGTTAGTACTCTAATGTGTTTATCTGACAGGTTTAGTTTTCGAGTGTGTTCATCTGACAGGTTTAGTCCTCGAGTGTGTTCATCTGACAGGTTTAGTCCTCGAGTGTGTTCATCTGACAGGTTTAGTACTCGAGTGTGTTAATCTGACAGGTTTAGTACTCGAGTGTGTTCATCTGACAGGCTTAGTTCATGAGTGTGTTTCAGGGTTAGTACTTGAGTGTGTTTATATGACAGGTTTAGTTCTCGAGTGTGTTTCAGGTTTAGTACTCGATTGCGTTTATCTGACAGGTTTTGTTCTCAAATGTATTCATCTGACAGGTTTCTGACAGGTTTTGTTCTCAAATGTATTCATCTGACAGGTTTCTGACAGGTTAAGTACTCACGTGTGTTTATCTGACAGGTTTAGTTCACGAGGTTGTTTAGGGTTAGCACTCGAGTGTGTTTATCTGACAGGTTTAGTTCTCGAGTGTGTTCATCTGACAGGTTAAGTACTCAAGTGTGTTATCTGACAGGTTTAGTTCACAAGGTTGTTTCAGGGTTAGCACTCGAGTGTGTTTATCTGACAGGTTTAGTTCTCGAGTGTGTTCATCTGACAGGTTAAGTACTCAAGTGTGTTTACCTGACAAGTTTAGTTCACGAAGTTGTTTCAGGGTTAGTACTCGAGTGTGTTTATCTGACAGGTTTAGTTCTCAAGTGTGTTTATCTGACAGGTTTAGCTCTCGAGTGTGTTCATCTGACAGGTTTAGTACTTGAGTGTGTTTACCTGACAGGGTTAGTTCTTGAGTGTGTTCATCTGACAGGTTTAGCTCTCGAGTGTGTTCATCTGACAGGTTTAGCTCTCGAGTGTTTTTATCTGATAGGGTTAGTCCTTGAGTGTGTTTATCTGGCAGGGTTAGTTCTCGAGTGTGTTTATCTGACAGGGTTAGTTCTCGAGTGTGTTCATCTGACAGGTTTAGCTCTCGAGTGTTCATCTGACAGGTTTAGTCCTCGAGTGTGTATATCTGACAGGTTTAGTCCTCGAGTGTGTTTTTCTGATAGGTTTAGTATTCGAGTGTGTTTATCTGACAGGGTTAGTACTCGAGTGTGTCTATCTGACAGGGTTAATCCTCAAGTGTGTTCATCTGACAGGTTTAGTTCTTTAGTGTTTAAATCTGACAGGTTTAGTCCTCGAGTGTGTTTATCTGACAGGATTAGTCCTCGAGTGTGATTTCTGACAGGGTTAGTCCTCGAATGTGTTTATCTGACATGTTTCGTTCATGAGTGTGTTCATCTGACAGGTATAGTTCTCGAGAGTTTTCAGCTGACAGGTTTCTGACAGGTTTAGTACTCGAGTGTGTTGATCTGACAGGTTTAGCACTCGAGTGTGTTCATCGGACAGGTTTAGTCCTCGAGTGCGTTTCAGGGTTATTACTCTAATGTGTTTATCTGACAGGTTTAGCGGTCGAGTGTGTTTCTCTGACAGGTTTAGTCCTCGAGTGTGTTTATCTGACAGGTTTAGTATTCCAGTGTGTTTATCTGAAAGGGTTAGTCCTCGAGTGTGTTTATCTGACAGGGTTAGTCCTCGAGTGTGTTTATCTGACAGGTTTAGTATTTGAGTGTGTTCATCTGACAGGTTTAGCACTCGAGTGTGTTTATCTGATAGGGTTAGTACTCGAGTGTGTTTATCTGATAGGTTTAGCTCTCGAGTGTGTTCATCTGACAGGTTTAGCTCTCGAGTGTGTTCATCTGACAGGTGTAGCTCTCGAGTGTTTTTATCTGATAGGGTTAGTCCTCGAGTGTGTTTATCTGACAGGATTAGTCCTCGAGTGTGTTTATCTGACAGGGTTAGTTCTCGAGTGTGTTCATCTGACAGGTTTAGCTCTCGAGTGTTCATCTGACAGGTTTCTGACAGGTTTAGTCCTCGAGTGTGTATATCTGACAGGTTTAGTCCTCGAGTGTGTTTTTCTGATAGGTTTAGTATTTGAGTGTGTTTATCTGACAGGGTTAGTACTCGAGTGTGTCTATCTGACAGGGTTAATCCTCAAGTGTGTTCATCTGACAGGTTTAGTTCTCGAGTGTTTTCATCTGACAGGTTTAGTCCTCGAGTGTGTTTATCTGACAGGATTAGTCCTCGAGTGTGATTTCTGACAGGGTTAGTCCTCGAATGTGTTTATCTGACATGTTTCGTTCTTGAGTGTATTCATCTGACAGGTATAGTTCTCGAGTGTTTTCAGCTGACAGGTTTCTGACAGGTTTAGTACTCTAGTGTGTTCATCTGACAGGTTTAGCACTCGAGTGTGTTCATCTGACAGGTTTAGCACTCGAGTGTGTTTATCTGACAGGGTTAGTACTCGAGTGTGATTTCTGACAGGTTTAGTACTCGAGTGTGATTTCTGACAGGGTTAGTACTCTAATGTGTTTATCTGACAGGTTTAGCTGTCGAGTGTGTTTATCTGACAGGTTTAGTCCTCGAGTGTGTTTATCTGACAGGTTTAGTCCTCGAGTGTGTTTATCTGACAGGTTTAGTCCTCGAGTGTGTTTATCTGACAGGTTTAGTCCTCGAGTGTGTTTATCTGACAGGTTTAGTCCTCGAGTGTGTTTATCTGACCGGGTTAGTCCTCGAGTGTGTTTATCTGACCGGGTTAGTCCTCGAGTGTGTTTATCTGACAGGTTTAGTCCTCGAGTGTGTTTGTCTGACAGGTTTAGTATTGGAGTGTGTTTATCTGACCAGGTTAGTCCTCGAGTGTGTTTATCTGACAAGGTTAGTCCTCGCGTGTGTTTATCTGACAGGTTTCAGACAGGTTTAGTATTCGAGTGTGTTTATCTGACAGGTTTAGTCCTCGAGTGTGTCTATCTGACAGGGTTAGTACTCGAGTGTGTTTATCTGACATGTTTATTTCTCGAGTGTGTTTCAGGGCTAGTACTCGAGTGTGTTTCAGGGTTAGTAATCTAATGTGTTTATCTGACAGGTTTAGCTGTCGAGTGTGTTTATCTGACAGGTTTAGTCCTCGAGTGTGTTTATCTGACAGGTTTAGTCCTCGAGTGTGTTTATCTGACAGGTTTAGTATTCGAGTGTGTTTATTTGACCGGGTTAGTCCTTGAGTGTGTTTATCTGACCGGGTTAGTCCTCGAGTGTGTTTATCTGACAGGTTTAGTCCTCGAGTGTGTTTGTCTGACAGGTTTAGTATTGGAGTGTGTTTATCTGACCGGGTTAGTCCTCGAGTGTGTTTATCTGACAAGGTTAGTCCTCGAGTGTGTTTATCTGACAGGTTTCAGACAGGTTTAGTATTCGAGTGTGTTTATCTGACAGGTTTAGTCCTCGAGTGTGTCTATCTGACAGGGTTAGTACTCGAGTGTGTTTTTCTGACATGTTTAGTTCTCGAGTGTGTTTCAGGGTTAGTACTCGAGTGTGTGTCAGGGTTAGTACTCTAGGTTTTCGAGTGTGTTTATCTGACATGTTTAGCTCTCGAGTGTGTTCATCTGACAGGTTTAGTCCTCGAGTGTGTTTACCTGACAGGGTTAGTACTCGAGTGTGTTTATCTGACATGTTTAGTTCTCGAGTGTGTTTCAGGGTTAGTACTCGAGTGTGTGTCAGGGTTAGTACTCTAGGTTTTCGAGTGTGTTTATCTGACAGGTTTAGCTGTCGAGTGTGTTTATCTGACAGGTTTAGTCCTCGAGTGTCTTTATCTGACAGGTTTAGTACTCCAGTGTGTTCATCTGACAGGTTTAGTACTCGAGTGTGTTCATCTGACAGGCTTAGTTCATGAGTGTGTTTCAGGCTTAGTACTTGAGTGTGTTTATATGACAGGTTTAGTTCTCGAGTGTGTTTCAGGTTTAGGACTCGATTGTGTTTATCTGACAGGTTTTGTTCTCAAATGTATTCATAAAACAGGTTTCTGACAGGTTTAGTACTCGAGTGTGTTCATCTGACAGGTTTAGCACTCGAGTGTGTTTATCTGACAGGTTAAGTACTCAAGTGTGTTTATCTGACAGGTTTAGTTCACGAGGTTGTTTCAGGGTTAGCACTCGAGTGTGTTTATCTGACAGGTTTAGTTCTCGAGTGTGTTTATGTGAAAGACTTAGTTCTCGAGTGTGTTTATTTGACAGGCTTAGTTCACAAGTGTGTTTCAGGGTTAGTACTTGAGTTTGTTTATCTGACAGGTTTAGTTCTTGAGTGTGTTTCAGGTTTATTACCCGATTGTGTTTATCTGACAGGTTTCGTTCTCGAGTGTGTTCATCTGACAGGTTTAGTTCTCGAGTGTATTCATCTGACAGGTTTAGTACTCGAGTGTGTTCATCTGACAGGTTTAGTTCTCGAGTGTATTCATCTGACAGGTTTAGTACTCGAGTGTGTTCATCTGACAGGTTTAGTACTCCAGTGTGTTTATCTGACAGGTTTAGTACTCGAGTGTGTTCATCTAAAAGGTTTAGCACTCAAGAGTGTTTATCTGACAGGTTTAGTACTCGAGTGTGTTTATCTGACAGGTTTAGTTCTCGAGTGTGTTTCAGGGTTAGTACTCGAGTGTGTTTATCTGACAGGCTTAGTTCACGAGTGTGTTTCAGGGTTAGTACTTGAGTGTGTTTATCTGACAGGTTAAGTTCTCGAGTGTGTTTCAGGTTTAGTACTCTAGGGTGTTTATCTGACAGGTTTAGTTCTTGAGTGTGTTTATCTGACAGGTTTAGTCCTCGAGTGTGTTTACCTGACAGGGTTAGTACTCGAGTGTGTTCATCTGACATGTTTAGTTCTCGAGTGTGTTTCAGGGTTAGTACTCGATTGTGTTTCAGGGTTAGTACTCTAATGTGTTTATCTGACAGGTTTAGCTGTCGAGTGTGTTTATCTGACAGGTTTAGTCCTCGATTGTCTTTATCTGACAGGTTTAGTACTCCAGTGTGTTCATCTGACAGGTTTAGTACTCGAGTGTGTTCATCTGACAGGCTTAGTTCATGAGTGTGTTTCAGGCTTAGTACTTGAGTGTGTTTATATGACAGGTTTAGTTCTCGAGTGTGTTTCAGGTTTAGGACTCGATTGTGTTTATCTGACAGGTTTTGTTCTCAAATGTATTCATAAAACAGGTTTCTGACAGGTTTAGCACTCGAGTGTGTTTATCTGACAGGTTTAGTTCACGAGGTTGTTTCAGGGTTAGCACTCGAGTGTGTTTATCTGACAGGTTTAGTTCTCGAGTGTGTTTATGTGAAAGACTTAGTTCTCGAGTGTGTTTATTTGACAGGCTTAGTTCACAAGTGTGTTTCAGGGTAAGTATTTGAGTGTGTTTATCTGACAGGGTTAGTACTCGAGTGTGTCTATCTGACAGGGTTAATCCTCAAGTGTGTTCATCTGACAGGTTTAGTTCTCGAGTGTATTCATCTGACAGGTTTAGTACTCGAGTGTGTTCATCTGACAGGTTTAGTACTCCAGTGTGTTTATCTGACAGGTTTAGTACTCGAGTGTGTTCATCTAAAAGGTTTAGCACTCAAGAGTGTTTATCTGACAGGTTTAGTACTCGAGTGTGTTTATCTGACAGGTTTAGTTCTCGAGTGTGTTTCAGGGTTAGTACTCGAGTGTGTTTATCTGACAGGCTTAGTTCACGAGTGTGTTTCAGGGTTAGTACTTGACTGTGTTTATCTGACAGGTTAAGTTCTCGAGTGTGTTTCAGGTTTAGTACTCTAGTGTGTTTATCTGACAGGTTTTGTACTCGAGTGTGTTTATCTGACAGGTTTAGTACTCGAGTGTGTTTATCTGACAGGTTTAGTACTCGAGTGTCTTTATCTGACAGGGTTAGTACTCGAGTGTGTTTATCTGACAGGTTTAGTTCTCGAGTGTGTTTATCTGACAGGTTTAGTACTCGAGTGTGTTTATCTGACAGGTTTAGTACTCGAGTGTGTTTATCTGACAGGTTTAGTACTCGAGTGTGTTTATCTGACAGGTTAAGTTCTCGAGTGTGTTTCAGGTTTAGTACTCGAGTGTGTTTATCTGACAGGTTTAGTACTTGAGTGTGTTTGTCTGACAGGTTTAGTATTGGAGTGTGTTTATTTGACCGGGATAGTCCTCGAGTGTGTTTATCTGACAGGGTTAGTCCTCGAGTGTGTTTATCTGAAAGATTTAGTATTCGAGTGTGTTTATCTGACAGGGTTAGTCCTCGAGTGTGTTTATCTGACAGGTTTCAGACAGGTTTAGTATTCGAGTGTGTTTATCTGACAGGTTTAGTCCTCGAGTGTGTCTATCTGACAGGGTTAGTACTCGAGTGTGTTTATCTGACAGGTTTAGCTGTCGAGTGTGTTTATTTGACCGGGATAGTCCTCGAGTGTGTTTATCTGACAGGGTTAGTCCTCGAGTGTGTTTATCTGAAAGATTTAGTATTCGAGTGTGTTTATCTGACAGGGTTAGTCCTCGAGTGTGTTTATCTGACAGGTTTCAGACAGGTTTAGTATTCGAGTGTGTTTATCTGACAGGTTTAGTCCTCGAGTGTGTTTATCTGACAGGTTTAGTTTTCGAGTGTGTTTATCTGACAGGTTTAGCTCTCGAGTGTGTTCATCTGACAGGTTTAGTCCTCGAGTGTGTTTATCTGACAGGTTTAGTACTCGAGTGTGTTTATCTGACATGTTTAGTTCTCGAGTGTGTTTCAGGGTTAGTACTCGATTGTGTTTCAGGGTTAGTACTCTAATGTGTTTATCTGACAGGTTTAGTTTTCGAGTGTGTTCATCTGACAGGTTTAGTCCTCGAGTGTGTTCATCTGACAGGTTTAGTCCTCGAGTGTGTTCATCTGACAGGTTTAGTACTCGAGTGTGTTAATCTGACAGGTTTAGTACTCGAGTGTGTTCATCTGACAGGCTTAGTTCATGAGTGTGTTTCAGGGTTAGTACTTGAGTGTGTTTATATGACAGGTTTAGTTCTCGAGTGTGTTTCAGGTTTAGTACTCGATTGCGTTTATCTGACAGGTTTTGTTCTCAAATGTATTCATCTGACAGGTTTCTGACAGGTTTTGTTCTCAAATGTATTCATCTGACAGGTTTCTGACAGGTTAAGTACTCACGTGTGTTTATCTGACAGGTTTAGTTCACGAGGTTGTTTAGGGTTAGCACTCGAGTGTGTTTATCTGACAGGTTTAGTTCTCGAGTGTGTTCATCTGACAGGTTAAGTACTCAAGTGTGTTATCTGACAGGTTTAGTTCACAAGGTTGTTTCAGGGTTAGCACTCGAGTGTGTTTATCTGACAGGTTTAGTTCTCGAGTGTGTTCATCTGACAGGTTAAGTACTCAAGTGTGTTTACCTGACAAGTTTAGTTCACGAAGTTGTTTCAGGGTTAGTACTCGAGTGTGTTTATCTGACAGGTTTAGTTCTCAAGTGTGTTTATCTGACAGGTTTAGCTCTCGAGTGTGTTCATCTGACAGGTTTAGTACTTGAGTGTGTTTACCTGACAGGGTTAGTTCTTGAGTGTGTTCATCTGACAGGTTTAGCTCTCGAGTGTGTTCATCTGACAGGTTTAGCTCTCGAGTGTTTTTATCTGATAGGGTTAGTCCTTGAGTGTGTTTATCTGGCAGGGTTAGTTCTCGAGTGTGTTTATCTGACAGGGTTAGTTCTCGAGTGTGTTCATCTGACAGGTTTAGCTCTCGAGTGTTCATCTGACAGGTTTAGTCCTCGAGTGTGTATATCTGACAGGTTTAGTCCTCGAGTGTGTTTTTCTGATAGGTTTAGTATTCGAGTGTGTTTATCTGACAGGGTTAGTACTCGAGTGTGTCTATCTGACAGGGTTAATCCTCAAGTGTGTTCATCTGACAGGTTTAGTTCTTTAGTGTTTAAATCTGACAGGTTTAGTCCTCGAGTGTGTTTATCTGACAGGATTAGTCCTCGAGTGTGATTTCTGACAGGGTTAGTCCTCGAATGTGTTTATCTGACATGTTTCGTTCATGAGTGTGTTCATCTGACAGGTATAGTTCTCGAGAGTTTTCAGCTGACAGGTTTCTGACAGGTTTAGTACTCGAGTGTGTTGATCTGACAGGTTTAGCACTCGAGTGTGTTCATCGGACAGGTTTAGTCCTCGAGTGCGTTTCAGGGTTATTACTCTAATGTGTTTATCTGACAGGTTTAGCGGTCGAGTGTGTTTCTCTGACAGGTTTAGTCCTCGAGTGTGTTTATCTGACAGGTTTAGTATTCCAGTGTGTTTATCTGAAAGGGTTAGTCCTCGAGTGTGTTTATCTGACAGGGTTAGTCCTCGAGTGTGTTTATCTGACAGGTTTAGTATTTGAGTGTGTTCATCTGACAGGTTTAGCACTCGAGTGTGTTTATCTGATAGGGTTAGTACTCGAGTGTGTTTATCTGATAGGTTTAGCTCTCGAGTGTGTTCATCTGACAGGTTTAGCTCTCGAGTGTGTTCATCTGACAGGTGTAGCTCTCGAGTGTTTTTATCTGATAGGGTTAGTCCTCGAGTGTGTTTATCTGACAGGATTAGTCCTCGAGTGTGTTTATCTGACAGGGTTAGTTCTCGAGTGTGTTCATCTGACAGGTTTAGCTCTCGAGTGTTCATCTGACAGGTTTCTGACAGGTTTAGTCCTCGAGTGTGTATATCTGACAGGTTTAGTCCTCGAGTGTGTTTTTCTGATAGGTTTAGTATTTGAGTGTGTTTATCTGACAGGGTTAGTACTCGAGTGTGTCTATCTGACAGGGTTAATCCTCAAGTGTGTTCATCTGACAGGTTTAGTTCTCGAGTGTTTTCATCTGACAGGTTTAGTCCTCGAGTGTGTTTATCTGACAGGATTAGTCCTCGAGTGTGATTTCTGACAGGGTTAGTCCTCGAATGTGTTTATCTGACATGTTTCGTTCTTGAGTGTATTCATCTGACAGGTATAGTTCTCGAGTGTTTTCAGCTGACAGGTTTCTGACAGGTTTAGTACTCTAGTGTGTTCATCTGACAGGTTTAGCACTCGAGTGTGTTCATCTGACAGGTTTAGCACTCGAGTGTGTTTATCTGACAGGGTTAGTACTCGAGTGTGATTTCTGACAGGTTTAGTACTCGAGTGTGATTTCTGACAGGGTTAGTACTCTAATGTGTTTATCTGACAGGTTTAGCTGTCGAGTGTGTTTATCTGACAGGTTTAGTCCTCGAGTGTGTTTATCTGACAGGTTTAGTCCTCGAGTGTGTTTATCTGACAGGTTTAGTCCTCGAGTGTGTTTATCTGACAGGTTTAGTCCTCGAGTGTGTTTATCTGACAGGTTTAGTCCTCGAGTGTGTTTATCTGACCGGGTTAGTCCTCGAGTGTGTTTATCTGACCGGGTTAGTCCTCGAGTGTGTTTATCTGACAGGTTTAGTCCTCGAGTGTGTTTGTCTGACAGGTTTAGTATTGGAGTGTGTTTATCTGACCAGGTTAGTCCTCGAGTGTGTTTATCTGACAAGGTTAGTCCTCGCGTGTGTTTATCTGACAGGTTTCAGACAGGTTTAGTATTCGAGTGTGTTTATCTGACAGGTTTAGTCCTCGAGTGTGTCTATCTGACAGGGTTAGTACTCGAGTGTGTTTATCTGACATGTTTATTTCTCGAGTGTGTTTCAGGGCTAGTACTCGAGTGTGTTTCAGGGTTAGTAATCTAATGTGTTTATCTGACAGGTTTAGCTGTCGAGTGTGTTTATCTGACAGGTTTAGTCCTCGAGTGTGTTTATCTGACAGGTTTGGTCCTCGAGTGTGTTTATCTGACAGGTTTAGTATTCGAGTGTGTTTATTTGACCGGGTTAGTCCTTGAGTGTGTTTATCTGACCGGGTTAGTCCTCGAGTGTGTTTATCTGACAGGTTTAGTCCTCGAGTGTGTTTGTCTGACAGGTTTAGTATTGGAGTGTGTTTATCTGACCGGGTTAGTCCTCGAGTGTGTTTATCTGACAAGGTTAGTCCTCGAGTGTGTTTATCTGACAGGTTTCAGACAGGTTTAGTATTCGAGTGTGTTTATCTGACAGGTTTAGTCCTCGAGTGTGTCTATCTGACAGGGTTAGTACTCGAGTGTGTTTTTCTGACATGTTTAGTTCTCGAGTGTGTTTCAGGGTTAGTACTCGAGTGTGTGTCAGGGTTAGTACTCTAGGTTTTCGAGTGTGTTTATCTGACATGTTTAGCTCTCGAGTGTGTTCATCTGACAGGTTTAGTCCTCGAGTGTGTTTACCTGACAGGGTTAGTACTCGAGTGTGTTTATCTGACATGTTTAGTTCTCGAGTGTGTTTCAGGGTTAGTACTCGAGTGTGTGTCAGGGTTAGTACTCTAGGTTTTCGAGTGTGTTTATCTGACAGGTTTAGCTGTCGAGTGTGTTTATCTGACAGGTTTAGTCCTCGAGTGTCTTTATCTGACAGGTTTAGTACTCCAGTGTGTTCATCTGACAGGTTTAGTACTCGAGTGTGTTCATCTGACAGGCTTAGTTCATGAGTGTGTTTCAGGCTTAGTACTTGAGTGTGTTTATATGACAGGTTTAGTTCTCGAGTGTGTTTCAGGTTTAGGACTCGATTGTGTTTATCTGACAGGTTTTGTTCTCAAATGTATTCATAAAACAGGTTTCTGACAGGTTTAGTACTCGAGTGTGTTCATCTGACAGGTTTAGCACTCGAGTGTGTTTATCTGACAGGTTAAGTACTCAAGTGTGTTTATCTGACAGGTTTAGTTCACGAGGTTGTTTCAGGGTTAGCACTCGAGTGTGTTTATCTGACAGGTTTAGTTCTCGAGTGTGTTTATGTGAAAGACTTAGTTCTCGAGTGTGTTTATTTGACAGGCTTAGTTCACAAGTGTGTTTCAGGGTTAGTACTTGAGTTTGTTTATCTGACAGGTTTAGTTCTTGAGTGTGTTTCAGGTTTATTACCCGATTGTGTTTATCTGACAGGTTTCGTTCTCGAGTGTGTTCATCTGACAGGTTTAGTTCTCGAGTGTATTCATCTGACAGGTTTAGTACTCGAGTGTGTTCATCTGACAGGTTTAGTTCTCGAGTGTATTCATCTGACAGGTTTAGTACTCGAGTGTGTTCATCTGACAGGTTTAGTACTCCAGTGTGTTTATCCGACAGGTTTAGTACTCGAGTGTGTTCATCTAAAAGGTTTAGCACTCAAGAGTGTTTATCTGACAGGTTTAGTACTCGAGTGTGTTTATCTGACAGGTTTAGTTCTCGAGTGTGTTTCAGGGTTAGTACTCGAGTGTGTTTATCTGACAGGCTTAGTTCACGAGTGTGTTTCAGGGTTAGTACTTGAGTGTGTTTATCTGACAGGTTAAGTTCTCGAGTGTGTTTCAGGTTTAGTACTCTAGGGTGTTTATCTGACAGGTTTAGTTCTTGAGTGTGTTTATCTGACAGGTTTAGTCCTCGAGTGTGTTTACCTGACAGGGTTAGTACTCGAGTGTGTTCATCTGACATGTTTAGTTCTCGAGTGTGTTTCAGGGTTAGTACTCGATTGTGTTTCAGGGTTAGTACTCTAATGTGTTTATCTGACAGGTTTAGCTGTCGAGTGTGTTTATCTGACAGGTTTAGTCCTCGATTGTCTTTATCTGACAGGTTTAGTACTCCAGTGTGTTCATCTGACAGGTTTAGTACTCGAGTGTGTTCATCTGACAGGCTTAGTTCATGAGTGTGTTTCAGGCTTAGTACTTGAGTGTGTTTATATGACAGGTTTAGTTCTCGAGTGTGTTTCAGGTTTAGGACTCGATTGTGTTTATCTGACAGGTTTTGTTCTCAAATGTATTCATAAAACAGGTTTCTGACAGGTTTAGCACTCGAGTGTGTTTATCTGACAGGTTTAGTTCACGAGGTTGTTTCAGGGTTAGCACTCGAGTGTGTTTATCTGACAGGTTTAGTTCTCGAGTGTGTTTATGTGAAAGACTTAGTTCTCGAGTGTGTTTATTTGACAGGCTTAGTTCACAAGTGTGTTTCAGGGTAAGTATTTGAGTGTGTTTATCTGACAGGGTTAGTACTCGAGTGTGTCTATCTGACAGGGTTAATCCTCAAGTGTGTTCATCTGACAGGTTTAGTTCTCGAGTGTATTCATCTGACAGGTTTAGTACTCGAGTGTGTTCATCTGACAGGTTTAGTACTCCAGTGTGTTTATCTGACAGGTTTAGTACTCGAGTGTGTTCATCTAAAAGGTTTAGCACTCAAGAGTGTTTATCTGACAGGTTTAGTACTCGAGTGTGTTTATCTGACAGGTTTAGTTCTCGAGTGTGTTTCAGGGTTAGTACTCGAGTGTGTTTATCTGACAGGCTTAGTTCACGAGTGTGTTTCAGGGTTAGTACTTGACTGTGTTTATCTGACAGGTTAAGTTCTCGAGTGTGTTTCAGGTTTAGTACTCTAGTGTGTTTATCTGACAGGTTTTGTACTCGAGTGTGTTTATCTGACAGGTTTAGTACTCGAGTGTGTTTATCTGACAGGTTTAGTACTCGAGTGTCTTTATCTGACAGGGTTAGTACTCGAGTGTGTTTATCTGACAGGTTTAGTTCTCGAGTGTGTTTATCTGACAGGTTTAGTACTCGAGTGTGTTTATCTGACAGGTTTAGTACTCGAGTGTGTTTATCTGACAGGTTTAGTACTCGAGTGTGTTTATCTGACAGGTTAAGTTCTCGAGTGTGTTTCAGGTTTAGTACTCGAGTGTGTTTATCTGACAGGTTTAGTACTTGAGTGTGTTTATCTGACAGGTTTAGTACTCGAGTGTGTTTATCTGACAGGGTTAGTTCTCGTGTGTTTATCTGACAGGTTTAGTACTCGAGTGTGTTTATCTCACAGGTTTAGTTCTCGAGTGTGTTTATCTTACAGGATTAGTACTTGAGTGTGTTTATCTGACAGGGTTAGTTCTCGTATGTTAATCTGACAGGGTTCATTCTCGAGTGTATTTATCTGACAGGTTTAGTACTCAAGTGTGTTTATCTGACAGGTTTAGTTCTCGAGTGTGTGAGGCAGTGGAGTCATATATTCATAAGTTTATGTGTCTGTAGATTTATTTCTCGGGTCGAGGAGGTGCTCAATGACTGGAAGCTGATTGGCTCTGGTGTCGGGAAACCACTGGAGAAGGTCAGTTCTGAACTACATTACCCATGATTCCACTGATGACAC
>NC_081773.1:33395329-33407829 GCF_963082965.1 Carassius carassius | reverse complement strand
CCGCTTCACCTTCGTCCTGCAGGACGGGCAGCAGTGCTCATGGCCACAGCAGCCTCCAGGTGCGTCTTGCCTCAATATAATTCTCAGCCTCTGTCCATTACTCACCAGATCCTCAGTTTCCTTTACCTGAGCCTCAGTCCCCCACCTGATCCTCAGTCCATCACTCACCTGTTTCCTTTACCTGAGCCTCAGTCCATCACTCACCTGGTCTACAGTTTCCTTTACCTGAGCCTCAGTCCCCCACCTGATCCTCAGTCCATCACTCTCCTGTTTCCTTTACCTGAGCCTTGGTCAATCACTCACCTGGGTCTCGATCCATCACCCACTTTAGCCTCAGAGACTCAGTCCCTCTCCTGAACCTCGGTCCATCACCCGCCTAAGCCTCGGTCCATCACCCGCCTGAGCCTCGGTCCAGCACTCACCTGAGCCTCGGTCCACCACTCTCCTGAGCCTCGGTCCACCACTCTCTTGAGCCTCGGTCCATCAATCTCTTGAGCCTCGGTCCATCACCCGCCTGAGCCTCGGTCCATCACCCGCCTGAGCCTCGGTCCATCACCCGCCTGAGCCTCGGTCCATCACTCGCCTGAGCCTCGGACCATCACTCACCTGAGCCTCGGTCCAGCACTCACCTGAGCCTCGGTCCAGCACTCACCTGAGCTTCGGTCCAGCACTCACCTGAGCCTCGGTCCAGCACTCGCCTGAGCCTCGGTCCAGCACTCACCTGAGCCTCGGTCCACCACTCACCTGAGCCTCGGTCCAGCACTCACCTGAGCCTCGGTCCATCACTCACCTGAGCCTCGGTCCAGCACTCACCTGAGCCTCGGTCCACCACTCACCTGAGCCTCGGTCCACCACTCACCTGAGCCTCGGTCCAGCACTCACCTGAGCCTCGGTCCAGCACTCACCTGAGCCTCGGTCCACCACTCACCTGAGCCTCGGTCCACCACTCTCTTGAGCCTCGGTCCATCAATCTCTTGAGCCTCGGTCCATCACCCGCCTGAGCCTCGGTCCACCACTCTCCTGAGCCTCGGTCCACCACTCTCTTGAGCCTCGGTCCATCAATCTCTTGAGCCTCGGTCCATCACCCGCCTGAGCCTCGGTCCATCACCCGCCTGAGCCTCGGTCCATCACCCGCCTGAGCCTCGGTCCATCACCCGCCTGAGCCTCGGTCCATCACTCGCCTGAGCCTCGGACCATCACTCACCTGAGCCTCGGTCCAGCACTCACCTGAGCCTCGGTCCAGCACTCACCTGAGCTTCGGTCCAGCACTCGCCTGAGCCTCGGTCCAGCACTCGCCTGAGCCTCGATGCATCACTCGCCTGAGCCTCGGTCCATCACCCGCCTGAGCCTCGGTCCATCACCCGCCTGAGCCTCGGTCCATCACCCGCCTGAGCCTCGGTCCATCACCCGCCTGAGCCTCGGTCCATCACTCGCCTGAGCCTCGGTCCATCACTCGCCTGAGCCTCGGTCCATCACCCGCCTGAGCCTCGGTCCATCACCCGCCTGAGCCTCGGTCCATCATCCGCCTGAGCCTCGGTCCATCACCCGCCTGAGCCTCGGTCCATCACTCTCTTGAGCCTCGGTCCATCACTCGCCTGAGCCTCGGTCCATCAATCTCTTGAGCCTCGGTCCATCACTCGCCTGAGCCTCGGTCCATCACTCTCTTGAGCCTCGGTCCATCACCCGCCTGAGCCTCGGTCCAGCACTCACCTGAGCCTCGGTCCAGCACTCACCTGAGCCTCGGTCCAGCACTCGCCTGAGCCTCGGTCCAGCACTCGCCTGAGCCTCGGTCCA
Organism: Carassius carassius; assembly: GCF_963082965.1. Classification (NCBI taxonomy): domain Eukaryota; kingdom Metazoa; phylum Chordata; class Actinopteri; order Cypriniformes; family Cyprinidae; genus Carassius; species Carassius carassius. The sequence goes on along the minus strand of NC_081773.1, from coordinate 33,406,035 downwards.
TCACCCGCCTGAGCCTCGGTCCATCACCCGCCTGAGCCTCGGTCCATCACCCGCCTGAGCCTCGGTCCATCACCCGCCTGAGCCTCGGTCCATCACTCGCCTGAGCCTCGGTCCATCACTCGCCTGAGCCTCGGTCCATCACTCGCCTGAGCCTCGGTCCATCACTCTCTTGAGCCTCGGTCCATCACTCTCTTGAGCCTCGGTCCATCACTCGCCTGAGCCTCGGTCCATCAATCTCTTGAGCCTCGGTCCATCAATCTCTTGAGCCTCGGTCCAGCACTCACCTGAGCCTCGGTCCAGCACTCGCCTGAGCCTCGGTCCAGCACTCGCCTGAGCCTCGGTCCAGCACTCGCCTGAGCCTCGGTCCAGCACTCGCCTGAGCCTCGGTCCAGCACTCGCCTGAGCCTCGGTCCATCACCCGCCTGAGCCTCGGTCCATCACCCGCCTGAGCCTCGGTCCATCACCCGCCTGAGCCTCGGTCCATCACCCGCCTGAGCCTCGGTCCATCACCCGCCTCGGTCCAGCACTCGCCTGAGCCTCGGTCCAGCACTCGCCTGAGCCTCGGTCCATCACCCGCCTGAGCCTCGGTCCATCACCCGCCTGAGCCTCGGTCCATCACCCGCCTGAGCCTCGGTCCATCACCCGCCTGAGCCTCGGTCCATCACCCGCATCAAAGGAGCTCATTCAAATACTGAGGTGCAAAACCATTCAGGGCTTTATAAGTAATAAGCAATAAGGGAGCCAGTGCAGTGTTGACAGGACCGGGCTAATATGGTCATACTTCCTGGTTCTAGTAAGAACTCTTGCTGCTGCATTTTGGACTAGCTGTAGTTTGTTTACTAAGCGTGCAGAACAACCACCCAATAAAGCATTACAATAATCTAACCTTGAGGTCATAAATGCATGGATTAACATTTCTGCATTTGACATTGAGAGCATAGGCCGTAAATTAGATATATTTTTTAGATGGAAAAATGCAGTTTTACAAATGCTAGAAACGTGGCTTTCTAGGCAAGGCAAGACAAGGCAAGGCAAGGCAAGTTTATTTATATAGCACATTTCGTACACAATGGTAATTCAAAGTGCTTTACATAAAAGAAAGTAAAATAGTAATGAAGAAAAATAATAACAAGAATAAAACAAGCAATTTTAAAACTTTTAAAATTATTAAAACTGTACTTATTTAAAATGAATTTAAAACAGTAAGAAAATGATTTTACATAAAATGTAATAAAAAAACAGTGAAAATATATATTGCAATCAGTTCGGACATTGCACAGTGCTCATTCAATAAATGCACAGCTAACAGATGAGTTTTAAGTCTAGATTTAAATGTCACCAGTGTTTTAGCACATCTGATCTCTTCTGGAAGCTGATTCCAACTGCGGGCGGCATAGTAACTAAAGGAGGACTCCCCTTGTTTTGTGTGAACCCTTGGTATTTCTAACTGACTCGATCCTAATGATCTGAGTGCTCTGTTAGGTTTATATTCAGTGAACATATCTGCTATATATTTCGGTCCAAGTCTTGGCTGGAAACAAAAGATCTAATGCAATGTTTTTTAAATGATAGTATGCTGATTTAGTTACTGCTTTGACATGACTATTGAAACTAAGGTCTGTCTCCAGAATCACACCAAGATTCCTGACTTGATTTTTAGTTGTTTGACCCCTAGAGTTAAGGTATGCATTCACCTTGAACACTTCATCTTTGTTTCCAAATGCAATGACTTCAGTTTTTGTTTAACTGAAGAAAGTTCTGGCACATCCAACTATTAATTTCATCAATGCATTGGCAGAGGGAGTCAATGGGGCGGTAGTCATTTGGAGATAAGGCTAGGTAAATCTGGGTATCATCAGCACAGCTGTGATAGGCAATTTGGTTCTTTCTCATTATTTGACTTAGGGGAAGCATATACAGGCTAAACAAGAGCGGTGCAAGAATTGACCCTTGTGGGACTCTGCATGTCATGGACGTCCACTTAGACTTATGCTCTCCTAGACTCACATAATAACCTCTCCCTTCTAAGTATGACCTGAACCATTTGAGTACCATCCCAGAAAGCCCGACCCAGTTTTCCAGTCTCTCTAGTAGTATGTTATGATCGACAGTGTCAAACGCAGCACTGAGATCTAGCAATACCAGCACCGATATTTTGCCAGAGTCACAATTTAAGCGAATATCATTTATTATCTTAATGAGTGCTGTCTCTGTGCTGTGATGCGGTCGAAAACCAGATTGAAAATTGTCCAGGTATCCATTTGAGTGTAAGTATTTGTTCAGCTGATTAAAAACTACCTTTTCTATAATTTTACCTATAAAAGGAAGATTAGATATTGGTCTAAAATTGCTCAAAATGGTGTTATCAAGATTGCTCTTTTTCAGGAGGGGCGTAACAACTGCATTTTTTAAGGAGTTTGGTAATGTCCCAGAAAGAAGTGAGGCGTTCACCACTTCTAAAAGATCTGCTTCTAAGCAGTTAAACACATTTTTGAAAAAAGATGTGGGAAGTGTGTCAAGATAGCAGGTTGATGATTTTAGGTGCTGCACTATGTCTTCCAGAATTTTGCTATCAATTGCTTCAAAAATCGACATAGTATCTTTTTGATATTGTGGCCGAATCTGTCTGACCTCTGCATTACTTGAGGATGTGCTAATCGCCTTCCTGATATTGATGATCTTCTCAGAAAAGAAGGATGCAAACTCATTGCATTTGCTGTCTGAGAGCATTTCACTGGGAATCTGACTTGGGGGGTTTGTCAGTCTCTCAACAGTGGCAAAAAGAGTACGAGTGTTATTTAAGTTACTGTTAATAAGGTTTGAGAAGAAATTCTGTCTATCTGTGGCTAGTTTCACATTAAAAGCATGAAGGCTGTCTTTGTAGATGCTATAGTGAATTTCAAGTTTTGTCTTCCGCCACATCCGCTCTGCTTTTCTGCATTGTCTTTTCATAGTCTGAACTGCTGTTGATCTTCTCCAAACTGATTTCTGTCTGTTTGTTTTCTTTCTGATTATTATTGGAGCAATATAATCAATAACATTCTTAACGTTTGAGTTGAATGAATCAAGGAGAGTATCAACAGAGTCTGCAGAAATGCTTGGTGTTAAAGATATAGCCTCCATAAATAGTACACTTGTGTTCTCGTTAATACATCTCCTTCTGACAGAGACCGATCTAGATTCAGTTGTAGCAGACAACAAAATTTCAAAGAAAATACAGAAATGATCAGATAGTGCTATGTCCTTAATAATAATGGATGAAATGTGAATTATCTATGTGAATATTAAAATCCCCTGCAATAGCAAAACAGTCAAACTCTGAGGAAATCATTGATAACATTTCTGTGACCTCTTCAACAAAGGCTGGAGAGTATTTTGGAGGCCTGTAAATAATAAAAAAACAGAATGCGTGGAGCACCTTTCAGCACAATCCCTAGATATTCAAAAGACAAGTACTGACCAAATGACACTTTCTTGCATTGATAGACATCTTTAAATATAGCAGCTACACCCCCACCTCTCCTAACAGTCCTGCAGACACTCATGTAAGTGAAGTTAGGAGGGTCTGCTTCATTAAGGACTGTTGCATTGCAGCTGTCTTCAAGCCATGTTTCGTTTAGAAACATAAATTCCAGATTGTTTGTGGTTATAAAGTCATTGATTAGAAATGATTTATTGTTTAGTGAGCGAATGTTTAAAGATGCTAACTTGATGGCTGTGCTTTGTGTCTTTACATCAATTTTAGTTTGATGCATAATAGGCCGCAGATTAGATGAGTTTGCCCTTCGGCTTGAAATGGCCTTAGACTTTCTATCACGTGATAAAACTGAAATAGAGAAAGCTACAGGCACACTGGGTTCCCGCTTGTTCTGTAGGCATTTGTGAATGTTGCTGTTATTATAGCGGGGACCCAACACATATCACTGAGAGCTGCTATCAGTTGTTTTTGGTTCACCTTCAGCAGATAGAGGGTTTGGGCCCTGGAGTTGTGGCAGTGGTCGAAGAGCTCTCGCAGGAGCAGGGACCACAGGTGTTGGTGGTTTTGGGGCCTGCCGTTTTTTTTGTGATATCTGCGGGCTTGCAGCAAATGAGTGAGAGAGTTTAGTACCAGAATACACCAATTCCTCCATTTTCTATGAGAAGCACAGAAGTGGAGATGCTGGAGAAAGTGATAATGTGTCTGGTGAGATGGGCTGTGTCTCTGGTGTTTCCGGTGGCTGTGATATGTTGTTCTGGCTTCCCTGGCTGTTTTCCAGAAAGTAATCCCTGGGTGCTGAATCCTGTAGCTGTTTTGATACATCACAGTCAGTCTGTGAGGAGCTCTTTCTAAGGAAAGATTGCTATCAAATAGCACACCTAGGTTCCTAACTGATGACGAAGAATTGACAGAGCAACCATCAAGTCTTAGACAGTGTTCTAGGTTATTACATGCAGAGTTTTTAGGTCCTATAATTAACACCTCTGTTTTTTCAGAATTTAGCAGTAAGAAATTACTCGTCATCCAGTTTTTTATATCGACTATGCATTCCATTAGTTTTTCAAATTGGTGTGTTTCACCGGGCCGCAAAGAAATATAGAGCTGAGTATCATCAGCATAACAGTGAAAGCTAACATGTTTCCAGATGATATCTCCCAAGGGTAACATATAAAGCGTGAAGAGTAGCGGCCCTAGTACTGAGCCTTGAGGTACTCCATACTGCACTTGTGATCAATATGATACCTCTTCATTCACTGCTATGAACTGATGGCAACAATACTTGGTAGGAACTCCTTTTACTTTAATTACTGCCTTAATTTGGCGTGGCATGGAGATGATCAGTTTGTGGCACTGCTGAGGTGGTCTGGAAGCCCAGGTTTCTTTGACAGTGGCCTTCAGTTCCTCTGCATTGTTTGGTCTCTTGTTTCTCATCTTCCTCTTGACAATAGCCCATAGAGTCTCTCTGGGGTTCAGGTCTGGTGACCAACACCATGGTCATTTAACCAACTTTTGGTGTTTTTTGGCAGTGTGGGCAGGTGCCAGATCCTGCTGGAAAATGAAATCAGCATCTTCAAAAAGCTGGTCAGCAGAAGGAAGCATGGAGTGCTCCAAAATGTCTTGGTAAATGGGTGCAGTGACTTTGGATTTCAAAAAACACAATGGACCAACACCAGCAGATGACATTGCACCCCAAACCATCACAGACTGTGGAAACTTAACACTGGACTTCAAGCAACTTGGGCTATGAGCTTCTCCACCCTTCCTCTAGACTCTAGGACCTTGGTTTCCAAATGAACCCCAAAACTTTCTCTTATCTGAAAAGAGGGCTTTGGACCACTGGGCAACAGTCCAGTTCTTCTTCTCTTAGCCCAGGTAAGACTCCTCTGACGTTGTGTGTGGTTCAGTAAATCTCTTGACACTTCTGTGTGTGGTGCTCTTGATGCCTTGACCCCAGCCTCACTCCATTCTTTGTGAAGTTCACTCAGATTCTTGAATCAATTTTGCTTGACAATCCTCATAAGGCTCTGATTCTCTCGGTTGGTTGTGCATCTTTTTCTTCCACACTTTTTCCTTCCAGTCAACTTTCTGTTAACATGCTTGGATACAGCACTCTGTGAACCGCCAGCTTCTTCGGAACTGAATGTTTGTGTCTTACCCTCCTTGTGAAGGGTGTCAATGATTGTCTTAACAACTGTCAGATCAGCAGTCTTCTCCATGATTGTGTAGCCTAGTGAACCAAACTGAGAGACCATTTTAGAGGCTCAGGAAACTTTTGCAGGTGTTTTGAGTTGATTAGCTGATTGGCATGTCATCATATTCTAATTTGTTGAGATCGTGAATTGGTGGGTTTTTGTTAAATGTGAACCAAAATCATCACAATTAACAGAATCAAAGATTAAACTGCACCTTTTAAATGGTGACAAACCCATCCAGTTAAACCCATCTTAAACGTAAGACACTCAGACTTAGACATTAGAGATCATGAATGTATCGTGTTTCCTCCAGTTTATCTTCTTTGTCTGGTCTTAAAAAGGTCTCAAATTCTCAGCCTGCAGTCATCAGTAACACAGATATATTTGTAGAAATAGACAACAATACATTGTGTGGGTCGAAATTATTAATTTCTCTTTTATGCCAAAAATTATTAGGATATTAAGTAAAGATCATGTTCCATGAAGATACTTTGTAAATTTTCTAGAGTAAATATATCAAAACTTAATTTTTTATTAGTAAAATGCATTGCTAAGAACTTCATTTGAACAACTTTAAAGATGATTTTCTCAATATTTAGATTATTTTGCTCCCTCAGATTCCAGATTTTCAAATAGTTGTATCTCAAATATTGTCTTCCTAACATAGGCTTATTTGTTCAGCCTCTCAGATTATTTAAAAAGCTTATTTTTCGAAAAATTGACCCTTATGACTGGTTTTGTGCTCCAGTGTCCCAAATCTGTTTCGGAGTCACTGTGCCGGCTGTTTCCCGTTTCCTCTTTATGTCCTGCCATTCATCGCATTATTACTGTGGTTCTTTGGTGATCTGGCCTGTTTCGCGGCGAGTGTGCAGGTTTTATTTGATACACTAGTGAATCTCTCTCTGTTTCCATGGATCCGTGTGTGCGGATCAGAACATCTCTGTCAATATCTCGCTCCTCAGCGCATTCTCCGCTCTGACTGTTTACCTCTGTATTAAGAAGCTGTTGACACAGGCAGATCATAATATTCCACGAATATCCTGAGTTGATTAACTTCTATATTACTTTTATCATGAATGAAAGTCAGAGTTAATATCACAGGAAGGCTGTGTTGTTTCAGACTTCGATGCGCTCCTCGCTGGAGAGGTGGGCGGCGTGGAGTTCGGAAAACTTCCCTTCGGAGCGTGTGAAGATCCCATCAGGTGAAGGTCACGCCGGCAATTAATCCTCAGAAATTACATTTACCTGAAGTAAAATAAACTTTAACTCCATCTACTAAAATAAATCAAATAAAAAATTTATAAAAACTGTATTGACATATACAAAAAAAAAATAAAACTACTAAATCTGACAGAAAAAAGGCACAACAAAATTAATAAACTTTAATAAAAAATTAAAGAGAAACTTAAAAAATATATCAGAATATTAATAAAAACTATTAAAGGATCTTGATTATGCTAAAATAAGACCGCTTCAGACTTTAAAGGGACAGGTCACACCAAAATGAGCTTGTTGTCGTCATTTGCTCTCCCTGTTGTTGTTCCAAACCCATTTTTTTTTTATATAACTGTAACTTGAATATGTTTTAGTCAGCAGCTAAAATAATAGAAATTGGACCTGTGTCCGAATACTGTGTATATGCAGGGGTGCACATAAGGTCCACGTGCGAGACCAAAATAAGAGATGCGCTGTATAAATAAGTTCTGACAGCGCATTTGCGTACGGATGATAGCTGTTAATGCACAATTACCATTAGATCTACAAACTGTACTGTATAAGATTTCTATTCAAATTTAAAATATAAATCTAGGCAACCCTACCCACTATTGTTTTCAAAGCACAATGCAAAACTGTGACATTTCTTTCACTGACGCTCTTCAGTCAGCAGTGCTAAACCTGGAAACAAATGCTGAGGTTGAAAACAATGAAATCTTATGAGAACCAGGCTGTATATATGGACCTGAGTGTATATTATTATTATAGCATTCCAGTAAAGGTCAGGTTACAGTAGAGTGAATCATTACTCTGAGATTCTGCCATATAGAAATGTCTGCGGCCTGCTGACATCACAATGACATCACTTCCTGTCTGAAGCTCTACAGATACACACTTTAATAACTTCTGACTGATCGTCTGACCTGAATTTAGACTCGATGAAAGCTGCAGTTTGAATATTGTTTCTGACAGAAATCAGGGGCTGATTGCATAAACTGCTTAGACTAGTCTTAAAATAGTCTTTTTTCCTTCAAGACTGGTTTTAAATTTGTCAATTTAGTTTCAAAAGAAGGTAAATTGGTCTAACCCTAATCTGGAAAGTAAGACTAGTTACCACTTGATCTTAAAATAGTGCAACCGGAGTGATTAAAGAGTCTCGTTCAGCTCACAAAAACACACATGAATAATCCTCTCAGATCTTCACTTCTTGGAGACTGGTTAATGTGAATTATATCTCTTTCTCTGCTCTTTCAGTGAACTTCATCTGGCAACCACCTGGCCGAACCTGACGGAGGGAATCGTGGTGGATAACGATGTTTACTCGTGAGCTCACAAAACACACACACACACACACACACACTGCACTGTTGTAAAAGAGACATTTTGTTCTCCTCGGATGATGAAAATAGACCGGCGCTCTAATGGCTTTTTTATAAGACGGAGTAATTCATGAATATGCATGAAGCGCGAGATCCATGTTTCGTCAGCTCCCGAGGGACCTGTCACCCTTCATGGTTCTTCACAGCTCCGCAGAGGAGCGCATCGCTGCATTATTTGACGCCTTTTAGTGCTTTTAGAGCTGCTCGCCACATTAACACTCGCTGCTGTTTCCTGGCGTGTGAGCTTGTGCTGATCGTCAGCTCCTTCTGAAGGAGAGCGAGAGCTTTCTGGAGTGATTTGAAGTGTTCTCGAGCAAACAGTGAGCGGCTCTCACTCACACTGATGTGATTCAACAGCTTTGCTGAAGCAGTAATCACACTCTTCATTTAGCTTTTGGTTATACTGCAAAAAACAAACAAAACACTTCAGCCTTTATCGTTATAAATGTATGAATGCATCACCCTAGTAAAAAAAGTCATACATTAATTTAAAACTAAGTATATCTCAAACCTGTTAACATATTCAGTGTCACATCGATTACTGATATAAAAATTATAATTAAACTTTATTTGGAGTGCTGCTTGTGCACAGTGCATATTTCTTAATATTAATCCTGAAATGTGTTTCAATGTCAGCATTGATGAGGATTGTACGATCTTTGAATTAGAGCCTGAACGATATGGGTTTTTTGGGGGCCGATGCCGATATTAAAGAAAGTCAGATACTGATATATCGGCCGATATTCTTTACGTGTAGGCTATCTTATAGTACAGTATAGTCAAAGATTTGGACACACTTCCCATTCGTATGTCCAAAATTTTAACTGGTACTGTATATAGAATACAATATAGCCTACAATAACGGAATATACACATATATATATATATATATATACACATATATATACATATATATACATATATATATATATATATATATATATATATATATATATATATTTTGCAATGATAACTCTAATGTGGTGAGCAAACACAGAGTATTTAACAATAAATTATTATTCAAAATGAGTCTGAAATCAGTGCACTTAACAGAAAACTTTACTTCACTTATTATAAATAACACAAATAGAACAAAATATATATAACTTGAATTAAGGAAACTGTGTAGCACAAGTAAGCTATTGCCAAACCAACAGTGGCAGGTTTGTGCAGGAAGAACATCTTTTCCAAATGTAAACATAAAATGAATAACTAATAAAAAATGAATCCTATTCTTTCAGAAACTCTGTTGTGTATGGTCTGGTAATCAAATGAACATGCAGAACATCTGTATTTAAATCGTCTTGCAGTCGGCACCACAACAGAACATGATAAAGCAGAATGGAGAAAATCATCATAAATAGACCGAGGCATCAGTTTACTGCTTGCAGTGTAGACATCATCACTGATTATAATGTGTTCTGTCCTACACCGGACACAAAATACAATAGAATTGCATCTCTACACTGAACTGGGTCACCAGTAGCAAACAATGGAGCGTGCTCTACTGGACAAACTAAGTAATTACCCCATTCAAAAGCATTTAATCTGCGTTATACATACATTCTGTAAAAAAAGAAATTTGGCGATACCGATATATTGACGACAGATTCATATCGGCCGATAATATCAGCTAAACAATACATCAGTGGGACTGAGAATAACATCGGTCTCTCAATGCAAAATACTTAAAGTGTACCTGAAGTATACTCACAGTAGTTCCACTTCAGCACAGTCAGATAAACTTAAGTATATGTGTAGTTGGAAGAAAGCACTATAGCTGCACGATTAAAGTGCATTAAGCACAAAATGAGTTGTTCCAATTTAGCAGACTTATTTATTACTACAGATTTGAGTCAGACACACTTGATTCAAAGTGATTCTCTATAAAACCTCATTGGCAGATATTACTTACTCGTTTCATATTGATGCATTTAAAACAAGACTTAATATCTGATGTTCTTTTGTTTCTCCATGAAATGGTTTAAGGTTTATATATTTGTACTGGATAACAAGACAGCAATACTGAGGAAGAACAGCATGTTCTGCAGTGTTCACGACGGCTCTCAGCATGTTTAACGCTGGAGGATGTTGTGTCTGATTGTGGTTTTTCAGTGATCTGGATCCTCTTCAGGCTCCTCACTGGTCGGTTCGCGTTCGGAAAGCAGACAATCCCCAGTGTTTGCTGGGTAAGAGCAGACGAGAACACAAACACAGCACTATCACTGAAAGCTGCATGTTTGTGATGATGTCTGGATCCTCAGGTGAGTTCCTGACCGAGTTCTTCAAGCTCTGCTGCCGCAAGGAAACCAGCGAAGAGATTCTGGGGAGGAACGCCGTCGACGAGGAGGGGAAAGGTCTGCTGTTAGCCATTCATTTACCACCTGAAATCAACAGATGCACTTCCAGAATTAAACTTTAGATCAAGTCATGTTTGCTTCT
>NC_081773.1:33377829-33387829 GCF_963082965.1 Carassius carassius | reverse complement strand
AGTTTTCTGTTGATCCGTGAACAAAACTTCACTCAACATCATTTGTAGCGTCTGCCATCCAATAATCGCAGTACGTTTTGTGCTTTGTTACTTATATGAAACAGTCTGAGAATTTAAATGATGTCCTTTTGATCACTAAAGCAGCTGACAGATGCTGTAGTGAAGCATCACCATCTCTTTACTACTAGTTATAGCAGCAAATAAACAAGAGTTTACTGTTACACATGTATTTTCATTTTCAACTCTTTACATGTGTTTATTATATAACCTTCCCCATCTCTGCTCCTGCAAACCTCCATCAGAACCGCTTCTCCACCACACAAGCCTAACATCACAAACACAACTGCTCTCCTCTTGACTCCTGTGTGGCTCTTCACTCTTCAGTGGGATCGGGTGAATCGTGTCATAAGTGTTATTGTTGTGCCACAGGAGCCTGCGCCCATGACTGAAGACCTGCTGGAGGAGCAGTCGGAGGTTCTGGCCAAACTGGGCACGTCTGCTGAAGGAGCACACCTCCGCGCCCGCATGCAGAGCGCCTGCCTGCTCTCAGACATGGAGTCCTTCAAGGTGAGACTGACCGTCAGTGCATGCTGTGGTCAGACATGAGCTTCTCTACAGCAGACCGTCAGCTGTAACTCACTGTCCGTGCGGCTGATGTCTGAAGCGTTCTGACCTGAAGGGCCTGAAACCACTGCTGTGTATTACCAGTAAACCCCAGCAGCTCGGTGTTCTTCACTGCTGTTGAGAATGCAGATGTTATTGTGTTATGTTTCTGCTTCGGACAGATGATTTGGCTTTATTAAAGCCTGAAAGATTGTTCAGTTCTGCTGTGCTAGTATAGAGAATGTGATTAGAGGAAGTCAGTGTTTTCTCTGTTATTACCGCGTCTGTATCAGATTAAAGCAGCGTGCGAGCGGCTCGTCTCAGACGTTTGGGCTGAAAGCACAGGTTCCTATCGAAGCACGTTTCCACCACTGAATACAAATTACACAGATAATTATGACTTTCTCAGAGTTGCGTGATATAAACTGTAATATAAACTGTAATTATATAAATTGTAATAAAAAAGAAAATGTCTTATTTTTTTCCTCAGAATTGGACTACAATCGCTAGTTTATATCTCACAATTATGATAAAAGATGCCTGAAATGCATGATATAAACTCACATTTGCAAGAGAAAATAAATCAGTTGCGAGAGACAGAACTATGCATTTATTTCACGCAATTCTGAGAAGTCAAGAATGTGAAGGAAAGTCAGAAATGGGGATATATGAACTTGTTGCAAAAAAGTCATTTTAAACTTTGATATTTAAACTTTTTTTGTCAGAATTGGGCTTTATATCTTGCGCTTGTTAGTTTATATCTCACAATTCTGAAGAAAAGTCAGAGTAAACTTGTAATTGTAATAAAAAAGAATTGCATGAAAAAGTCAGACTTGAGAGATAAAAGGTATCTTTTTTGGACAGTTTGTATTCAGCGGCTCCTCCTGCTCCTGTCTTCATTCACTCAATCTTTTACATCTTCACCTTTTAAAAACGAGCTCTCAGAAGCCAAAGGGAGAAGCATCATTCATTTTCATAAGCACCTTATTTTCTATCCCTCTCCGTCGGATAGCGCTGCATTATCCCGTGGACAAGCCCCAGAGGGTTTAGGAGCGAGCGTTTGTCTGGGAGTCGTTTCCCTCTCCTCCTGGTGTGGTGTGAAGCCAGAATGCTAGTGTTTGAGCACCGGGGGGGTGAGACTGATGTGAAAGGGATGTTTTGTGTCTGTTTCTCCTCGCTGTAGCCTGTTCAGCTGCCCTACAGAGTGCTCTAGTTTCCTGAGCACCACAGCAGCTCGTCTCAGTCCGCTGTGAGCACAGCACTCGCAGTAAATGACCCTTTCAGCTGAAGATGGGCTCTAAATATAGCAGCGGGGCTGTCTGTAATTGTGCTTAGCCAAGCATCATTTGACATTTTGGGTTTAATTACCATCTCCCTCGGGGTGGAGAGCAGAGAGAGCCCAATATGATGAATGGGGCGTCCTAAAATCTGGAGAGGAGCACGTCAGACGTCAGCTGTTAGAGATGATCAGGAAAACAGCAGCTCAGTGTCTCATCACCGCACGGCTCTCACAGCTTTCAGGAAGCTGCTGCTAGGGTCTGAATGGTTCCTAGACATGGGTGATATCTTATCGTTTGTGATGTACCAGTAAAAACTCTCCCCACGATAAAAATAAGTGTAGATCTGACCTGACATGTGTTTCTGTGTAAGTCTTGCTGAAGCTCTTGTCGTGTCTGGATGCTGTCTCTCAGTAATTATGGAGCATGAGCGATTGATGGAAAGGTCATCCTGAGGAAGTCTTGAGTCTGTTGCTCATTTACAAAAGTAGTGTGTGATGAATCACTGCTGTCACCTTACTGATGCTGCACCCACACACTAATAAATACACAAACAACCCAATAAATAATCAGTCACACCAATAAATACACAACCAAACCAATAAATAATCAATCACACCAATAAATACACAACCAAACCAATAAATAATCAATCACACCAATAAATACACAACCAGACCAATAAATAATCAATCGCACCAATAAATACACAACCAAACCAATAACTAATCAATCGCACCAATAAATACACAACCAGACCAATAATCAATCACACCAATAAATACACAACCAGACCAATAAATAATCAATCTCACAAATAAATACACAACCAGACCAATAAATAATCAATCTCACCAATAAATACACAACCAGACCAATAAATAATCAATCACACCAATAAATACACAACCAGACCAATAAATAATTAATCTCACAAATAAATACACAACCAGACCAATAAATAATCAATCTCACAAATAAATACACAACCAGACCAATAAATAATCAATCTCACCGATAAATACACAACCAGACCAATAAATAACCAATCTCACCAATAAATATACAACCAAACCAATAAACAATCAATCGCACCAATAAATACATAACCAGACCAATAAATAATCAATCACACCAATAAATACACAACCAAACCAATAACTAATCAATCACACCAATAAAAACACAACCAGACCAATAAATAATCAATCACACCAATAAAAACACAACCAGACCAATAAATAATCAATCACACCAATAAATACACAACCAAACCAATAACTAATCAATCACACCAATAAATACACAACCAGACCAATCAATCACACCAATAAATACACAACCAGACCAATAAATAATCAATCTCACCAATAAATACACAACCAGACCAATAAATAATCAATCACACCAATAAATACACAACCAGACCAATAAATAATTAATCTCACAAATAAATACACAACCAGACCAATAAATAATCAATCTCACAAATAAATACACAACCAGACCAATAAATAATCAATCTCACCGATAAATACACAACCAGACCAATAAATAACCAATCTCACCAATAAATATACAACCAAACCAATAAACAATCAATCGCACCAATAAATACATAACCAGACCAATAAATAATCAATCACACCAATAAATACACAACCAAACCAATAACTAATCAATCACACCAATAAAAACACAACCAGACCAATAAATAATCAATCACACCAATAAATACACAACCAAACCAATAACTAATCAATCACACCAATAAATACACAACCAGACCAATCAATCACACCAATAAATACACAACCAGACCAATAAATAATTAATCTCACAAATAAATACACAACCAGACCAATAAATAATCAATCTCACAAATAAATACACAACCAGACCAATAAATAATCAATCACACCAATAAATACACAACCAAACCAATAACTAATCAATCACACCAATAAAAACACAACCAGACCAATAAATAATCAATCACACCAATAAATACACAACCAAACCAATAACTAATCAATCACACCAATAAATACACAACCAGACCAATCAATCACACCAATAAATACACAACCAGACCAATAAATAATCAATCTCACCAATAAATACACAACCAGACCAATAAATAATCAATCACACCAATAAATACACAACCAGACCAATAAATAATCAATCTCACCAATAAATACACAACCAGACCAATAAATAATCAATCTCACAAATAAATACACAACCAGACCAATAAATAATCAATCTCACCGATAAATACACAACCAGACCAATAAATAACCAATCTCACCAATAAATATACAACCAAACCAATAAACAATCAATCGCACCAATAAATACATAACCAGACCAATAAATAATCAATCACACCAATAAATACACAACCAAACCAATAACTAATCAATCACACCAATAAAAACACAACCAGACCAATAAATAATCAATCACACCAATAAATACACAACCAAACCAATAACTAATCAATCGCACCAATAAATACACAACCAGACCAATAATCAATCACACCAATAAATACACAACCAAACCAATAAATAATCAATCTCACCAATAAATACACAACCAGACCAATAATCAATCACACCACTAAATACACAACCAAACCAATAACTAATCAATCACACCAATAAATACACAACCAAACCAATAAATAATCAATCTCACAAATAAATACACAACCAAACCAATAAATAATCAATCTCACCAATAAATACATAACCAGACCAATAAATAATCAATCTCACCAATAAATACACAACCAAACCAATAAATAATCTCACCAATAAATACACAACCAAACCAATAAATAATCAATCTTACCAATAAATACACAACCAGACCAATCAATCACACCAATAAATACACAACCAAACCAATAACTAATCAATCACACCAATAAATACACAACCAGACCAATAAATAATCAATCGCACCAATAAATACACAACCAGACCAATAATCAATCTCACCAATAAATACACAACCAGACCAATAAATAATCAATCTCACAAATAAATACACAACCAAACCAATAAATAATCAATCTCACCAATAAATACACAACCAGACCAATAAATAATCAATCTCACAAATAAATACACAACCAAACCAATAAATAATCAATCTCACCAATAAATACATAACCAGACCAATAAATAATCAATCTCACAAATAAATACACAACCAGACCAATAAATAATCAATCTCACAAATAAATACACAACCAAACCAATAAATAATCTCACCAATAAATACACAACCAAACCAATAAATAATCAATCTCACCAATAAATACACAACCAGACCAATAAATAATCAATCTCACAAATAAATACACAACCAGACCAATAAATAATCAATCTCACAAATAAATACACAACCAAACCAATAAATAATCTCACCAATAAATACACAACCAAACCAATAAATAATCAATCTCACCAATAAATACACAACCAGACCAATAAATAATCAATCTCACAAATAAATACACAACCAAACCAATAAATAATCTCACCAATAAATACACAACCAAACCAATAAATAATCAATCTCACCAATAAATACACAACCAAACCAATAAATAATCAATCTCACCAATAAATACACAACCAAATAAATAAATAATAATAGTGTGTGTGTGTGTGTGTCCACAGGCAGCGAATCCCGGCTGTTGTCTGGAGGATTTTGTGCGCTGGTATTCTCCGAGAGATTACGTGGAGGATGAGGTGGATGAGGCGGGACAGACGGTCACACGGGGCGAGCTGAGCGCTCGGATGAAGATCCCGGGAAACATGTGGGTGGAGGCCTGGGACACGGCCAAAGCCACACCGGCCCGCCGACAGAAGAGACTGTTTGACGACACCAAAGAGGCCGAGAAGGTCAGGACCCTGAGTCTACATTTAAATCACACACACACGATCATTCATGAGGGATGCACAGAATGTTCTGCCACCGAAAGAAGCTAAAAGAATGAATAAATTATACTGAACAATGATGTGACACGAGCAAATAGAGGTGCACACTAATGCAGGAAACAGGTCGCAGTGTGGAAGCATTTAAATGTGTCTGAGGAAGATGCAAAAATCATTACAGCCAGAGACTGATAAACACTGCTTCACATGTCTCCAATGAGGAGAGGATTGATAGAGAAATGGCCTTAAACACTTCAGTAAACTGTAGAGTGTTATGCTTTCTAATAAGAAAATGGGATCTGTAATATTTGTAATGTTTTAAAGCACTTTCTTCTGCTCAGTAAGGCTGTATTTATTTGTACAGTAAAAATACATACCTGATTCAAGAAGGGGTCTCCAAAATGGCCAAAAAATATTATTTGCCTAACTTATTAATTGTGAATGGTTTAACCGAACCTCAGTACCTAATTTCGTTCCATCTCATGTACATGCTTTGGAATGACAATAAAAATCCTTTACCTTACCTTTACCTTATTAATGTTCAGTTAAATTGTGCTTTGTTGGTATAATGTCAGTAAAGCAAGAGTATCACATCTTGTATTTTCAGTTGTAAAAGCTTGTATCACATCTTTTTATTCAGTTTTGGGAAGGTTACTATGGAAATGTAACAGGTTACAGATCTAAAATGTAGCTGATTACTTTTTGATTACTTTTCTAAATTTTAGCTTTTTTTCGTTTTCAGCTGTTAATCGTTTTCAAAGATGTGAAGTAGTATTTAACACCAATTACTGGCGGAACTAGCTGTCTAGTAACTATCTATAACGTGTGTGTGTGTGTGTGTTTTATTGAGTGTGTGTCAGCTTTAATTTGCACACAATGGCAGCATTTTATGGCATTTGGAACCATAATGGACTGGAAAAATGGCCTTGTTTTGTTTGTTAGTTCAGTTTAACCTTGCCAGCGGTGGTGTGGATGTTGTAACTGGTTCTTTAACTGAGCTGCTGATGTCGTGTGTGTGTGTGTGTGTGTGTGTGTGCGTGTGTGTGCGTGCAGGTGCTGCATTACCTGTCGCAGCAGAAGCCGTCGGACCTGACGCAGCACCTGATGCCCTGCGTGCTGCACGTCGCTCTGCTGAAGATCAAGGAGGAAGGTCAGTGTCTCAGAGTCTGGTGTGTGTATGTGTGTGTGGTGTGTGTGACGTCTCTGCCGCTGTAAACCTGATCTCTCCTCCAGAGGCGTCTGAAGACATCGCATCGGTGCGTAAAGCTCTGCAGCAGGTCACCGCTCACGCCAGCAAACTGCTGCGGCACCCAAACCCTGACTTCAAGAAGCTGGAGGTAGAAACTCAACCAGATAATGTGTGGCCAGATATTAGACCTAATTGCTGCAGTCTTCTTTAAAATGATGAATTAATTTGAATTAATTAATAAATGTTAGTGTCCTGCAGCACAGAGTCAGTCATCAGTGTCACAGATGTATATTTGTAGAAATAGACAACAATACATTGTATGGGTCACAATTATACATTTCTCTTTTATGACAAAAATCATTAGGATATTAAGTAAAGATCATGTTCCATGAAGATATTTAGTAAATCTCCTACCGTAAATATATCAAAACTTCATTGTTGATTAGTAATATGCATTGCTAAGAACTTCATCTGAACAACTTTAAAGATGATTTTCTCAATATTTTGATATTTTTGCACCAGATTTTCTAATAGTTGTATCTCGGACAAATATTGTCCTCCGAACAAACCACACATCAATGGAGAGATCATTTATTCAGCTTCGGATGATGCATACATCTCAGTTTCAAAGAAGTGACCCTCATGACTGGTTCTGTGGTTCAGGGTCACGTATATTTAATACACTTATTTTTAATATACAAATTATGAAAAGGTGGTTTGAATGAATGATTCATTGATTCGCTCATAAATACTTCACTTGTTTCATGAGAGGATAAATCAGCATTTTGGAACAATTCTCTTGAATGAATGATTCAATGACAAACACACGTTTGACAGTCACTTGTCTCCCTCTAATGATGTAATCGACACAAACATTGTTTGTGCGCCAGTTCCTTTCAAAGGGGGATTTACTCTGTTTTGATCGATATATTGCACATCACAGTAGTGTTTATACTCGAGCTATAAACGTTCCTCCCAGTATTTCTGTGATAATCTGAAGGACTGTAAGACAGAAGTAAGACTGTGTAGTTGTTTCTCATCTTCTGCTCTGTGTGTCAGGACGTCATCGCTCAGATGAGCGCGGTGGAGGCCGTCATCGCCTGCTCTCGATCGCTCAAGAACAAGTTTGGCATCGCTGGAGGACAGCGGGAGGATGACACTGACGAGCTGCAGAGGTAAACACTCACAGACCAAGCTCTAGATGACAGCAGTGCTGGCCGGATGAGGCACAGTCAGCACATTCACATTCTCCATTAAAGGACCTTCAGAATGATATATGATTCGTTGCAATCAGACGTAAAATGTTTGAACTATGCCTGTTTTGATGTGAAAGAGTCAGGCGTGTCAGTCCTGAGAAAAACTACATGGATATATTTGAATAAATGTTCGGTCAGTATTAAACAAGGACTTGATCGTCGTGTAGTTTTAGTTTGTATGACATTATGTATTTTAACTGTTATTCAATGGATAATCACTTCCGTGTTTTATTTATTGAATTTTAAGTCATTTTAAAACTTTTTTTTTTATAACCACAATAAATAATATCTTAATACTTCTTTGTAAACTATTATTTGAAGTAATAAAACAATGGTTAATTTGTGGTTTCCATGGCTACAAGAACCACGATTTTTGGTTTTATTCGTAGTAAAATCTTGGCTAATTTGCGTATGAGATGTGTTGGTGATGGTGAAATTATTAACATGTTATTAAAGTTAACACCTAACAAAGGATTATGAATGTGTGTGACCTGAAGGACAGTAATCCTCTCAGAAAACTTACACATAAAGATCATTTTAGATCTCTCATTAACATGTGGAGCATTGGGATCTAGATGAGCGCTTGATGAACTCATTTTTGTGAATTGTTATTCCAGAGTTTAGGCGCCAAATAGGAAAAGGATCTGCCGCCCGCAGTTGATTTTGATATTCTAGGTATTATCAAATTGCCTGAGTTTTGAGAACGTAGCGGACGTAGAGGATTATAATGTAAAAGGAGCTCATTCAAATACTGAGGTGCTAAACCATTCAGGGCTTTATAAGTAATAAGCAATATTTTAAAATCTATGCGATGTTTGATAGGGAGCCAGTGCAGTGTTGACAGGACCGGGCTAATATGGTCATACTTCCTGGTTCTAGTAAGAACTCTTGCTGCTGCATTTTGGACTAGCTGTAGTTTGTTTACTAAGCGTGCAGAACAACCACCCAATAAAGCATTACAATAATCTAACCTTGAGGTCATAAATGCATGGATTAACATTTCTGCATTTGACATTGAGAGCATAGGCCGTAATTTAGATATATTTTTGAGATGGAAAAATGCAGTTTTACAAATGCTAGAAACGTGGCTTTCTAAGGAAAGATTGCGATCAAATAGCACACCTAGGTTCCTAACTGATGACGAAGAATTGACAGAGCAACCATCAAGTCTTAGACAGTGTTCTAGGTTATTACAAGCGGAGTTTTTAGGTCCTATAATTAACACCTCTGTTTTTTCAGAATTTAGCAGTAAGAAATTACTCGTCATCCAGTTTTTTATATCGACTATGCAATCCATTAGTTTTTCAAATTGCTGTGTTTCACCAGGCTGCGAAGAAATATAGAGCTGAGTATCATCAGCATAACAGTGAAAGCTAACACCATGTTTCCTGATGATATCTCCCAAGGGTAACATATAAAGCGTGAAGAGTAGCGGCCCTAGTACTGAGCCTTGAGGTACTCCATACTGCACTTTTGATCATACTGGAGGTCTACAGCTGCCATTGCTTGTTATTCTCCAGCAGAATGTGTAAGAGTTCATTCTGCTGCACAAGAGACGTGGAGCTGTTTCCACAGAAACCTAAAACAAATGTGTGACCGTTTCAGCCAGTGTCCATTTGAGTCGGAAAATATCGGATATCAGCAAAAACCCGATATTGCATCACTGTTCGCTTTTGAAAAAAGCTTCTACCAGATGCATAAATGTGATTGTATGATTCT
>NC_081773.1:33315329-33372829 GCF_963082965.1 Carassius carassius | reverse complement strand
TTTATTGTTTTTCTTCATTTTTTGTTTCTTTGTTCTCTCCTAACACCGCTTGTCTGTCACTCGTCAAGTTGGTCGACTCCAGCGACGAGGTAAAGTCCAACATCTGACACTGACACCATAATGCTGTCCCTCAGTGAGGATCAGAGTCTGGGTGTGATGTGTGGGGTGTAGATTATGTGATCTCTGATCGTTGATGTGCGCAGGTCTTCCTGATGGACGTCTTGTTCTGCTGTAGTTCAGACTCGTGTTTGTGCTCTGGGCTCACTGTTCTCGGGACCAATCTGGCACCAAAGCAAAAACTGTTTTAACTTTTTTTTTTTTTTTCTATTTGAAAATAAAATGTGTAAATTATTAATGCTATTAATAATTCAAAAATTGTTTTTACATTAGTATATATCCTTCAAATATTGTTCCGTTTAGTAAATATTGCATTAAAATGATCAATGAAAAATGAGTAATAAAATAACAAAGAAACTCATTAGCTGTAACAGTATCAGTTTTGTTGCACTTATGGAACAGTTTTGACACATCAGGATGTTTTTGTGATGATTATAACAATATTTCAGTCCTGTGCTTTAATACAGTTGTCACTTCTGAAACCTTGAGGTCTATGCTTAGGAGCTAGAAAAATACAATTTCATTCAAAATATGAATGTTTTACAGAAACTGAGCAAAGACACAGATTTATAAAGAGTGAAAAGTCCCGTTATAATCATTAAATCTGTCTGTTCTGCACTATTGATCTCTTATTTAGAGTATTTATAGTTACAGGCTTCATGAGCGTGCAGAGCGGATTCTGATTGGCTGTTGTGTTCACCGCTCAGCAAACATGTCAGTGATTGGCTACAGTGTTGCAAAACATTGCAAATAGAAACTCTTGATGCTCTTCACAGATACTCACAGGTTTGAGCTCGTATCGACTGAAGCTGATCGATCAGTACTGAAAGTCTTTAAAATCAAGTGTTGATTTGTTTCTGAAGGGCTTTCGCAGCACGACCTCATAGTGTGAGTGAACACAAGCAGTCTGAATCCAGAACATGTTTTATATCTCAGTGTCTTGTGTTCAGGCCGCTCTGCTGGCGCCGATGGAGGACGAAGCGGGTCATTCTGGAGGGACAGATGACAGGAAAGCGGTTCCAGATTTCCCGCCCCCTGCTGGACGGGAGGTTCTCCTGCGCACCTGTGTGCCGCGGCCCGCGCCGTACTCTAAAGCCCTGCCGCAGCGGCTCTTCTGTGTGCTGACGAGAGACGAGTTCAGGCTCGCCGGGGCCTTCTCCTCCGACACCTGCTTCTTCTGAGACACAGACCAGTCTCAGAGAACACCTCATTAATACATCACACTGTACACAGACAAGCAGAGCCCATTAGACAACATAATCCCTATATGGGAGGACAACACTTATCACATTATATCCTGGACTCATCTGCTTGTGGGAGTATAGTATGATTTATTAATTATGTGTTTACTGTCTTAATGCATTAAGTCACGCTAATTGTTTTAGAATGTCCTGTTAAAACGCTTCACATGTAATCACGGGAGATGGTTTCTGGATCAGCGCTCGGAGGCCCTCATCAGCTCAGAAATGGGTTTATATCTGTTGGGTTTCACACGTGCTAATAATATCTGTTCCCCTACTGTGTGCTTGATGAGAGCAGCTCTAGATTGAGTTCACAACGCTTTGCCTTAGGAAACATCACCACAGCTCACACACACACACACACACACACACACACACACGTAGCAGCAGCAGTAGAGTCCAGGTCGATGTTCAGCATCATGTTTCCAGTCTGTGTTTCGAGCAGATGTTATATGGCTCTGATGTTCTCACAGATGTGCTTGTGCTCGAGGCTCAGTGACTCTAGTGTAGACGTCCGTCTGATCATGTGTTGATGAAGTGCTGTTAATAATCATCTCATGCACCTGACCTGGGTCTAAATGTCAAGTCAATGTAAGAACTTCCCATCCAGACTTGATGAAAATAAAATGTCTGAACATTATTAGGCTCTCCAGCCACACTTGTTATTGTCCCTGTTCTCGTTTCTTGATCATTGGCTCATTAGCGCTTTGTGCTGTTCGTGGTGCTTTAATTGCATAAAGGGTTTTAAACGACCTGACGTTAGTTTGAGAAGCTTCTGCTGCAGATCAGACCACTCTCTGAACCTGGAGGATAACGACGTCTTCGAGCCTCAGATCTTCACCTTTATATGTGTACAACACACAGGGTCATGGGCTCCAGTCCCACAGAAGCTAGAACTGATCAGATGTTCCTGAATGCAGTTAGTCACTTTGGATACAAGCAGATGA
The DNA here is from genome assembly GCF_963082965.1 of Carassius carassius. Taxonomy (NCBI): domain Eukaryota; kingdom Metazoa; phylum Chordata; class Actinopteri; order Cypriniformes; family Cyprinidae; genus Carassius; species Carassius carassius. Next base: position 33,370,524 of record NC_081773.1, on the reverse strand, counting down.
CAAATGCACAAAACTGTAAATGCTGCTTTATTGTAAAATGGTATCTTCTATCTTGTTATAGTATAAGGTGTTTTTATAGTTATTAACACTAGTATAGAGTTTACAGCACTTTAGTTACCCACAGAGACTGATGAATCAGACGTCTCAGAAAACATTTCAAAATAGTGCAGTCAAAAAATATTAAGGCCTAAATGTAAGATTCATGCATTTGAATTACATACGAAGTCCATTTTGATGACACACTGTGTACATTATCTTAATGTGATGCGTATCTGTCAGGTACAGATACAGGTCAGGTTTCTGTTCTAGTACCCATAAATAATAATGAACATGTTTTAAATAATCAATAACCAGCTTACATATTATTGTATTTCTCATCGATAAATCCAATTTCTATTTATCTCATGTATTTTAACTCATTAAATATTACTTGTTCCACAGTTAGTCATATTTTAACCATGTTCATACTTTTTAACTAAACACATTTAATCAATCTGAAAACATGCTCTCTGAAAATATGATGTAAATTAAAATAGTTAAAAATACTTCATAAACTAAGCCATGTTTTGTTGTTACTTGAAATAGACTGAAGTATTTATTTCAGCTACTTGCCAAGGCAACATTTCTCATTTTCATTTAGTTTAGCCTGATTGATTAAAATAACTGATAATAAAAAAACATTACAAAAATAAAACATTAAAATATTTAATTTTATGACTGAGAAATCAGTGTCCTGCAGCACAGAAGCAGTCATCAGTGTCACAGACGTATATTTGGAGAAATACACAACAATACACTGTATGAGTCACAGCTTTCAGATGATGCATTCATCTCAGTTACTTATAAAATGTGACTGGTTTTGTGCTCCAGGGTCACAGATATGGATTATCTTCATTAGTTGTCGTGGAAACTGTATGATCTATATGAATGTCAATTTTACATGCAATTCAAATACATCTTAATCCATATTATTCTGAGTGTTTCTACATGTTTTTCTCAGTTCTGGGGACTCGAACCCATGACCTTGTGTTCTTTGCAGCACTTCTTCCAGCGCTCAGACTCGGCTCGCACCGCGCTTCCATCAGCAGAGATGAGGCTGTTGCCATGACGATGCTCATCACTTCCTCTCTGTCTCCCGCTCTTCTGTGTTGGCGTCTCGAGCTCGTGGGCGGGATACACACATGCACACGGACAGATTTTCACACGTCTGTGGAGGATGCACGCCTTGTTATTTTCAATTCCCTTTCCGAGGGCCAAACCTTGCCCAAAATCAAACGCACAGAAAACACAAAGTTGAGGCGCCGCTTAAAATCGAGGCGGCGACAACAAAAGGTGTTCAGAACTTCAGCTTCTGTTCCGGTTTGAAAGCCTCGCCAAACAAGCCTGAGACAATAACTTAGAGCGGAGAGAACAAATATTTGCAAACCCATTTTTCAGAAAGTTTTGTGCTCTACTTTGCTGAAAGTGTATTGCACTGGTACAGACGCTAACTTCAGGTCAAGACACGCTGCATGATCTCAGAGCGTGAGAGAGGCTCAACAGTGTGATGTTTGCTGCTGACCCTCGTTCTGTCCAGCCGCTGGAAACATCCTGACATCACAGCTGAGGTTCTCAGATCCACGCCACACAGAGAGACACGCAGTGATCTTACAGGAGGGATGAAATCCTCTCTGTGTCTAATACAGATCCTCGGCTAGGGCTGCTCGATCAGAATCACGATTACTTTGGTCAATATTGTAGTCATTATTATTTAATACTACTCTTAGTGGGTCATGTGACTAAAAAAACTTTATTTTAATGATTCATTTAAAGATATTGTATAAATAGGCTATATATCAAATATGTATTTTCTGTAAATAACTGTGACATCTACAGCTAAGTCTGTATGGTTAAAAACACTGTATAAAGGAGACTTGACTTGACCACAGCAGAATACTATGGAAACCTATATTATAAGTAAAATAAATAAAAATGTAAACAAAGAAACTTGTTGAAATAAATGATTGAAAAATAAATAAACTGTCAGCAATAGAAACAAAGATGTAAAATGTAAAATAAAACACTTAGTCTTCACGATTAGAATGAAACATGATTAGTTTCTTCTTCTAAAGCTAGAAGGAATATATTGTGCCTCGTGAAGAGCTCACAGATCTCAGTCCCTCTGTCAAAGTGCAGACCGACACACAGTATTTCATCTTCCTGCTCAGAAATAACCAGCCCCTTAAACACTGCTTGTAAATCGCTCATGATGCTGTAATATTACCAAATATTAGATTTGATCCTTTTGTTCTCTTTCAGTTAGCACAGGTTTTGTTTCTTTTTGAACTGGATTGATCGAAGGCCTCTGATCTGAGTTTGGGCATGTTTTAGTGGATCATTTGGACAATATTCAGAAGAAGTCTCTTGTGAGACATAAGACTGCAGCAGGTTAATGCAAACTCTGAATGCATCTCTGTGAAATCCTGCCGTGATGAAAGTCTTTAGTGTGACCTGCAGTAAACGTTAAAGCTCGGGTGAAGGTGTCATGAGACCGGGAGAAGCTGCTGGATGTGCTATAACCGAGTGAAATGTGTTAAAGATGCAGCTAGCACATGATGTTGTGGAATAACTCCTCATCAGAACGTGTGAACAGCATGAGACGCTCGTGTGGTGTGAAGTGATGTCAGGATTTACTCAAACCAGCCAGATACTGCACAGACAGCACTTCTGATGGGGAGCATGTGTTTACAGCACACCGCTGTGAATTACATTCGTTTCTTAGTGAATAGACTTTACATGTTGACCCATTTCTGTTAGTTTTGTGTTTTATTTAGGGCTGTAACTCAGTGCAGTCAACATTAGTTCACCTAGAAATATAAAGATTTTTTTTTTCTTTGAAAGTCAATGGAGAACATTGGTGTTTGATTCTTAACATTAGTCAAAATATCTCCTTCGGTTTTTCACAAAAGTAATACAAACATCAAACAATGAAAAAAATATTTTCATGCTAGTATTTTTTTTGTCTTGTTTTCCATTAAAAATATCTAAACATTCTTAGATCAAGAAATATTTATATTAAGCAAGAAGATGTTGTATTCTGAAAAATGCATCAAAAAACTTTAAACAACCAACAAATTTGCCAATGGATGAAGAAAATGCTTAATTCAAAGGAAAACAAGTTTATTTTTCAGACAGATATTTGTTCTAGTTTTAATCATACATTTTGACCTTTTTTTACCCTGAAAACAATAGTTATGTAATTTTGCTCCTTAAATGTATATAAATAATTTTTCTTTCAAGTTAAAGTATCTTAATTTAAGGATGTTCAGATGTGGAGAACGACTCAAGACTCAGTCAGAAAGTGTTGTGGTGCAGGAGTGAATGATGACGCTTCGTTTAAAGCTGGATCACGAGAAGATGCGTTTGCAGTGTTGGGTCAGCGCTGGCCACAGAAATATGGATTCTGTGTGTGGGAAGTGCTATATGAGATTATCTAAATCTAGTTTTGTGTCTCAAATACAGACTCCCACACACGAGAGGTTGCATAAGCTTCTGCGTCGAGATCTCCTGAAGAGTCTTCCTCAACCGAGGCTGTGCTCAAACCCCAAAACCTCAGACCCGATGTTTAACACTGATGAGCCATTGTTTAAACAACATTAGGTTTAAGACCTAATTTTAAGATGGTGAGGCCTTTGGATCTTAAATGATTGGCACAGGCCTTGTGTTTGTGTGCAGATTAGTGTCAGGCTCCTGATGGCTGAATAGCAGCAGATAGCACTGTGTAGGTGGTTCTGCTTCAGCACCTCAAGCCGATCGCTGCGTGCTGCTTATATCCCCATTACAGCAGAGAGAGCCATCCGTCCCGTGACAGCCAGGGCTGTGTGCACAGCTTACTGATGTTCTGCCGTCCTGAAGATGATTCTCCGCTGTTCCAGGAGCAGATTTAAGAGCGAGCGTGGGCCGATCGTTGATGACGAGAGCTAATGGACACCATGAAACCTCTATTCAGTGCAATGCTGGTATTTTTAGGGCTGTGAGGGTCATTTTACAGAAAGTCAAGTAACAGAAACATGATCTGTGTGCTCTCTTCACCTGTTCAGAAGTGTTGTCCTCACTGCACCCAGTGTTCTCCAGTCATCCAGGATTCACTGAAGAACCTTCTTCATCCACTGAAGCTGCTTCACACATGTACTGGCTCTTCAGATTACTCACATTCTTTTTGTGCTCAAAACCATTTTTTTTAAAACCACTTGTAAGTCTCTCATTATGCTATATTATCACCAAATCTTGGATTTGATCTTTTTATCATCTTGTTTTCTTTCAGTTAGCACAGGTTTTGCATTACTATTGGGATCTGATTGATCATAGGCCAGACCAAAAAAGTACAACATTTATCAAAATGTATGTGAGCAAAGTGAGTAAGCTTTAGTCCAATGCAATAACATTAAATGCATTTACAGTAGTGACAGGAATACAACACAAGGGTTAATATCTTCATTAAAAGGAGCCAAAAATGGCGTTTCGATGGCATCCGTGCATCCCTTCTGTAAGCTTTATATTTAAGTGTGAAGCATCTGGCCAGGTATGTGAAGTTTGATCGTTTCATGTGATCTTGAAGAAATCTAGTTCGTCTTCCCACAAGTGCTGCGGCGTCTGGAGGACTCAGTCCTGCGCTGGAGATGAGGACGCCTGGAGAGGTTTATACCGGTGTAAATGTTGGTGCCGTGACCCGGTGGGCGTTCGCCTCGGACACTGCCGCTGATATCGATTCTGCTTTAGAAGCGAGAGCCAGCAATTATCTGGGATTTCTCTGGGAAGCACAGGGAGCGTGAGGGCTTGCGAGCGGGAACGATTGCTGGCTGGGGTCAGGCCTGGGTCACCAGTGCACCGTCCCATCATGCCCTGTACCATAGCATTCATTCATTTAGCCGTTTGCCAGTCATTGATTTCTAGAAGATGTCTGTAGGGAGCTCTGCAGCTAAATGGCACGGTGGTGTTTCTGCAGGACCCTCTAAACCGCTCGGAGACCATATCCCATTAAATCATGTCTTTCTCAGAGTCTTCCCGTGTCCCACCCCACACATGCAGCACCCGTGCCTCCTACGCCTCACTCCTCACTCCTCCACCCTTCAGCAGCGTCTTGGCATGGTTTCCTGCTTTCTGGGGAACATCCCACGCAGCAGAGCTCTGAATCGTTTATCTTCTCGCAGCACAAAGCAGCAGATCGCGGGAGAGCGAGGCTGTGTGTGTGTTTCTGCATGGGCCGCTTCTGTAGTTCACACGAGTGTCAGATCCAGCGCTCGTCACCTGCGCATCGGCCCTCACACGTTTCCTCGTTCTGAGCCAGTTGTCTTATTAATTTCTCCTATCTGTTTCTGAGGGGAGAGCAGAACAGGCTGTTTTTTTCATGCACGTTAAACCATGTCTTGTTTTCACATTAAATGCACTGAATTTAACACAAGGAGAATTTATGCTGTTTCCCATAAACGCTAGTTACTGTTATTACACTGGACTAAAACTCACTGATTTTGCTCAGACAGGGTATAATGAACAAAATCTGACCATGGACCACAAAACCAGCTGTTAGATTAAATCTTTTTTAAATAAATGATCTCTCCATTGATGTGTGGTTTGTTCGGAGGACAATATTTGTCTGAGATACAACTATTTGAAAATCTGGAATCTGAGGGAGCAAAAAAATCTAAATATTGATAAAAATCATTTTAAAGTTGTTCAAATGAAGTTCTTAGCAATGCATATTACTAATCAAACATTAAGTTTTTATATATTTACGGTAATTTACTAAATATCTTCATGGAACTGAATTGATATTATTGAATACGCATTAATGAGGAAGGTGTACAATGCTGTACAATTTTGCTGTTTTTATTACACACAATATTAAAATATCTGACTGTCAAATGTCAACAAGTGCAAAATTAAAAAAAAAAAAAACTTTAAGCACACGGAAGCATTTTCTCAAAAATACTGTGTGAAGATGTTTTCATAATGGCAAGATATTGTATTAAATTCTGAGCACTTACACCTGTGATCAGGGGAAATAATCAAAATCCTTTGTTTCTGGTTAAAATTACAATTTGCAATTTAAAATGCATTTTTTTTAATGAAGTCTGAGGGGTACTTAAAATATATTTTAGGTGAAAAAAGATAAGATGAGAAAAAAGTTTGTGAATTCATGAATGCGTTTTCATGTGTCTGAAGGACAAAAGCCTTCTAAAGGACAGAAATGCATGGAGTGATAATCAAAATAACACTCAATGTGTTCGTGTTCAGAAGCTGATGAAACACTAACCTGAAATGATTTGTCTTTGTGTGAATGTGATTTTCTGAGTGTAGGCTATTTTAGAAAACAACATTAAAAGATGAAAAAGAGGAATTGGGGAGAATCAATAAATCATGAATAAATTATTGCTATTGTGTAAATAGTATGTAATCTTGTAATCCATGAAAAATTACAGTATCTGATTACATGAACCAGATTACATGTAATTATAGTTTTACCCAGCTCTGCCTGTTATTTCTACATTCGGATCATCTCTGTGGCTCTCCAGCCTCCTCCAAACTACACCAAGTGTTAAAGTCAGCAGTGGAAGTGTGTTCATCTCGTCCTTCACATCTCTCTCCTCTCTCAGGCTTGGAAAAGCAAACAGTGTGTGATTTCCCTCCTCCCGGTCAGATGAAGTCTGCTGCTGATCGAGCTCCACAGGAGTGTAACTGTCTGCACATACTATCGAGAGCATATTGAGAGGGTCATTACCCGTGAGTCCATGGAGATCGGTCGTATCTCGACTCTGATGTCCAGTGCTGACCTCTGTGACCTCTTCCAAACTTCACACCGGCTTCAGATATAGACCTGTGAACATCAGAGCTTGGAAAGAGGATATCAAGCCTTCCATATCGGCCATTTCCACACATACACAGGCATGTTATAAACTGAGTTTTTCCTTCCGTTTCTAAAAAAAATCTCCATCCACATGAGAGAGCTCAGTCAAGAGCATGCCAAACCAACAGGTGGCGATATAATCTCAACCGTAAAGCCATGTTGGCCAATCAGAAGCCTGAAAGTCTCCAGCAGGTGGAGATAAAAGCGCTGGCTCTGACATCTACACAATAACACTTCCTGAAAATCTTCCCCCCCGGCAGGTGTTTTCAAAAACGTTCAGTTTCAGTGAATGGTGCTGTGTTTGTGTGTGGACGAAAGACCAAACCATGGAGAAACAGCTGTGGTTTTAAAAATAACTGCGTTGGTGTGGACAGGGCCTGAGTTTTCATGGACTTCAGTTGTGTTTTTTCTTGCTGGTCTTCTGTTTCCCCTGTGTTTGATTGTGTTAGTATCAGCTGTGTTCTCATTAGTAGACTCTCCTCACCTGTCTGTCCCTCATTAGCACCCCTACTTTAGTTCTAGCCTGGTCAGTTGTTCCTCGTCCAGTGTTTTGAATGTTGGACATTTAAGACACACGTCTTGTGACATATATATATATTAATAAATTGGAGATTGGTGCAAAAGCAAATCATATAAAGACAGCAAGGCTTATTTTTTCCATTTCAGTATATATTTTCCATTTTATTTCATATATTATTAATATTTATATATTGTGAAGTGGAGATGTAGCAACAGCAAACACATGAAAGCCGGTCCGATGGTTTGCATGTTTGTGTTATTTTCGAGTTGCTCGTGAAAGCAGGAGGTTCATTCTTCAAAGAGCGCGAGGAAGATGAAAAGAGTCACATGAAAGGATGAAGGTCTATCTGAAAGACCTCTGATGGCACTGTGTGAAAGACACGCGGAGGACCGGTGTGTACAGTGACTGGGGCTGAAGAGAGACGCCCAGAGGACACAAGCTGCTCTTTGAGGAATCTCAGCAGGTCATTAACCATCAATGTATTTATAGCCATGTTTAATGTTTGACTAGACTGTGTTTTCCAGCCGGACAGGCATCACACTAAAGGCCTGTTCACAACAACCGGAGTAAAATGAACATTTTAAGTTAATTACCACAGTGAGTCTAAATACATCAGATGTGATCTGTAGGAGTTTATAAATTTAAGGCAAAATACCTTAACAATAATAAAAAGTTACAGTTTTCTGGAATGTAATATTTTAAATAAGCAAAAAAGGCATCATTTGGAAAAGGCATATGTTTGGAAATGTAAACTAATATTTCCTACTGACACGCTACAGCAGAAGATAGAAATAACTGACTTGGAACCATTTTTAGCTGCTGATAATACTAGTGTTATACTCCTTTTGGCAAGGGCGTAACTTTGGGTCTACCATTGGGGGGGTTAAACTCGCGGCATATTTATTTATTTATTAATTTATTGTATTATTTTCTTGTGTAAAAGGTAACATGCTAATTTGCATAATTTAATTATGCAATCCCCCCCAAAACGGGTGACTGTATTGGAGCAAACAGCAGTTACAATTCAGTGACATTGGTTCTACACAGTCCCTGGCACCCTCTGGCTTTACCTCATAGGACACTGGAAAACGAACATCTAGCCAGCCAACTCCAGTCAACAAAACAAATCATCAGCTAACTCAGTGTTTCTCAAACTTTTCTGCCATTCCCCACTTCAGAGGTAGGAAAGGGTTCCGAGCCCCACCTGTCCCCAATCACCCCAACAAAATGTTAATAAACTAGGCTTTAAGTTTAACTGTTAAAATGTATTTTATTAACATCACATTTTAAAAACTTAACATCAAATAACAGCATTAAAAATTTTCAAATAAAGAAAATGAAAGTGCAATTATATTATCACTTTGCATGAAATAAGACTCAAAATTAGATTAAAAAATAATAATAATTGTGTTTGCATTTAGCCTCTGATAACATCAATACAAGTGTGGACTAACATTAACCTAGTTGTGCTTTGATTCATTTTGACACTTTGCAAAATCCATGCAAAAAGAACAACAAAAAAACAAACAAAAATAAAAATAATCTCAAATTGAACCAGAGGTGGTAAATTCCTAATAATGTACGTATTTTTTTAGGTATTTTAATAAGATAGATACCTAAAATACGTTGTGCATACAGCTCAAGTAATGCGATCGTTCGAAGGTGTTTGAACAACAAAACACATCCACTTGCACATATTTGACAATCGGAATATCAGATATATCCTGCTATAGCTAACACATTTGTGAAATTTTGAATAAAAAAGGAAATAAAAGCAGATCATCAGTCATTCAGCACTATTGTGGCTACGGTGTGACAAGCAATGAATGGCGCGTCTCCATGGGAACCATAAAGCGATACTACGATCAATAACGGTAGCCTTGAAATACTTTTAAACTTACGTGTGAAGAGGTTAAGTAACGTCAAGGCTTACATTTAAATGTGTCTTTGTTTTGAGTGTATGGTCAATAAATAAAGGAATTAAAAAGATGGGCACAAAACCTGTTTGTCATGTTTCTATTCCCCACACTTTGAGAAACGCTGAGCTAACTTAACAGCTAACTTAAGGGTACCTCCGTTTGGTCAGGATTTTTCGTTTTTCTTTTTTTTTTCTTTTTTCTTTTTTTTTGGCTGGTGTCGACAAACAATGAAAAATCGTTGTCTGGCTGCCTTTCAGTGTCCTTTTCATCTTTCCGTCAGCTTTCTCCAACCATTCATCCCATCGACTGCGCAAAATAGTGAACAAACTTGGTACAGAAAGCGGGTTGGGTAATACATGGGTATTCATTCTGAATATTTCATATCTATTTTAATCTGAATGATGTGATGATATTGGGGGGGTTATATTAGCTGGATCTGATTTTTGGGGGGGTCATGACCCCCGTAACCCCTGTGCAAATTACGCGCATGCCTTTTGGCCACAACCTCACTGAATATCATCTTTTATGCATTTCCAGTCACTCTCTGTGTTGTTGCTTACGATTGTTCACGCTAACATGTGTGTTTTCTATATTCGTCCCATCGCTGCTTTCCTGTTCCTCCTTCACCCATCACCAAACACTTTGATGGCCCAAAGTTCTGCTGCGCATCAAGCCGCACGTCTCTACATCCTCCTCCACAGATTTCACTACTCCATCCACCCACCATCCATCCATTTTTGACGGGGCCCAGGAGGATTATGCCATTCTTCACAGGACGAGATCTCAGCGAGTGGGCAGGAGAGTCAGCAGCGAGCCCCTAATGACACAGCGACACCCACACACGTCCAAAACCAATTTTACCCTCGCTAAAAGAACAGCCTGCACACGTTCCCATGCATACAAATGGCTGATCGATGTTAGCCAGCGAGTCTCGGCCCTCTGAGATGTAGCGAGTACCAGATCGATGTGAATGACAGGTGTTAGAACCACAGACCCCTCCAACAACAATCCCTTCTCTCTCGTAATCTCATTAGGGACGTGAATGGCTCCCTTCTGAAAGGCACCGATGCCAGAGAAGAGGAGTGCGGCATGGAGAATGACTATTGGATTAGAGTAATCCGGGACGGAGGGCAGCGCTCCATCTCTTGAGCTGGAGCTGCAGATAAGGCCCTTGTCTATTGAGGGCTCATCAGTGCTCACACTCAGAAGGTGTCTCGTAGAGTAAGGTGACCTGCTTTTGAACAGTCATGTGTTTGTGAAAGAGTCACTCATCAGATATATCACATAACATGATCTCAGATGGTTCAAAAGCTGGAAAGTGCATCTTTGTACCTTATTCATCTTTAGATGTAGATATTAAGGTACATATTAGTAGTTAAAGTGTACATATTAGTATCTTTTGAATGGGGTTTCACCCCAGGTTGAGAGAGCTTTTTTGACATAAACTGAAATCAAAGAATGAAAAACTGGTATGACATCATTTAATTTAAAAACCAGCAAAAAACAAAGTTCATTTTCAAGTTTGAAACACTCTGGCTGTTAAACACTCCCGAACTACCATTGGTCCGTGCTGCTGATGTAAGAAGTGGGTGTGGCTCTGGGGCTCCGCCTTCTTCGATGTGGAAACTATCTCTGGATCATTTTTTCTGTTCAGCCTGTTATGGAAGTTTGTTTCTACCACAGAATAAAATAAATAAAAAAGTAGCAGAAACATACTTGTGAGACACAAACTGAGAATTGCTGGATATAAACTGACTTGTGAGGAGTTTTTATCTTGCAGCAGAAACAAGCTTCCACTCCGTCGAGGTCAGACACCAGTAAAAACATGATCGTTTTTTGAAGCTTTTAATCAACTGAATCTTTAGCTTTGCTAAATGATTAATTTTTTCAAGGCACTTGAAAGAGCTTGTTTTGTTTTTTTAATAATGGCATGGTTAATTAACATTTACATTGATGAAATTCATCTGAGATCAGATAAACACCACGTAAAAACTGATGGATGGTTTCAGTGCCCCAATGCAAATCAATGAAATTCTCTAACATTTCAAAAGTTAATTCCTTAATGAAGCCTTTTTTACTGAAATCATGTGACTCTGGCAATTTGATACTCTCTCCGAATCACAGGATTGAAACAAATGATTCACAAATGATTAAAAAGCTTCATAAAGAGGCATTTCTAAAGCACACATCACTGGAGGTCAGTTCAAAACATGAAAACACTGCAGAGCTGCTTTACAGTAGAAACTCAAGGTGTAATTCTAATTAAAAGCTACACTGACACTATTTATCATGTTTATTAATGTCAAGTGCTATACAAATAAACATAACGACTACAGCAACCATCAAAATGCTATGATGCTTTCTTAACTGCTGTTTTCTCATCGCGCTCATGTTGTTGTGTGCTTATTTTGAGAGGAAAGAGCACAGCACATATTGACATATTCATTGAGATGTTTGCTAACAGTAAACAGCTCATTTCCAGCTTCTTTTTACCTCTACTGGAAGAGTGAGGAGAAGTTTGCTGTGAGCGCATCGGGGCCTTCTGTATCTGGTGGTAATTGCGCTGTGAATCCATCTCAGAAAGTTTCACTCTGAGTTGAGCGGCTCCTTTCTGCTGGAGATGTGCGGCGCTGAGGGAGGAGGACAGTGTGAATAGACAAAGAGGCAGGTGCTGCGACACAGCCATTTCTCTGGCAGGAGGTTTTTTGGGATGGAGGGATGGATCCTGTCAGCATCTCTCGTTGATAAGAGCCGCCGGGTGCATGAGAGACGTGTGGCATCAGCAGAACCGGAACGCTGTGCTATTCATTAACGCACATCATGCCATTGTGTCTTCCTATATGTCCGTCTCCTGGTCATTAAGTCAACCCTCGATGTCAGAAATGTCCAATATCTGCGGTTGGGTTTGTAACACGAGCTCCGGGTCTGAACCACTGGAACATAATGAAATTTTCTGCTGTGTGTTTCCTGGAGGGCCACATATGCATCCATAATGAATGCCTCTGAGCATCACGGTGGAGAATGAACGCATTATTTTGCTTCATTACTGGTGCATCCGACAGACTGACGATTAGCTGAGACTTCATCTGCTCAGACGATCCACACCGAGCATTGATTCTAGTATTAGACATCATATGTGATGCATTAAAAATGGAGCAGAATTGGAATAATTACCTGGATGTAGTTGATATTCAGCAAAATGTTTTCAGCAAAAGTTTTCACACAGTACTAGTACTAGAACAAACCCGAACAGCGTTAAACTACAGCGCGCCTTGAAGTTGAGTTTGAGCTCTAGACATGAATGAGTCCTCAGATCACTCACAGTACTGTTCAGATCTTGTGTTCTCTTGTCATTGTGTTTGATTGATGTGCTTCTACATTGGTTTCTGCAAGTGTTTTATAATCTATGCTGCCTGGTCAAAAAAGTGCACACCTTTTTCTTTTTGGTTTAAAAGACAATTAATAGTGTGTATATTATTGATTGAACTGCACTGACAGATGAGAACAAAACTGAATCGGAATTGATCTGAATGATGACTCTTTTGTCTTCTTTAGAGCTGCTTTACAGCTGAAATTAAATCAATTTTCTATCTGATGAATTTTGCAACATTACACTATTTTCTTCCTGTTTATTACCATGAAGCTGCTTTGAATCAATCAGTACTGAATGAAGTGCTGTAGAAATAAATGTGACTGACACCTGTTGTACCTGCAGTACATCATGACATTAAACTTATTAAACTTAAGATTATTTCTCTGACCCTTTGGCAGGTATTTATTATTACTTTAGTCATAAACTTACTTCATTTTCAAGACTTTAAAGACTTGAAGACTTAACATTTTATGCCATTTTGCTTCTCCATTAATTGTATCCTGATTTAATAATGTTTAGATATTTGCACATGCCAAAAACTTACTAATCACTGCATTAATGACCCAATCCTAGACTCTGCAGTATTAGCTTGTTTAAATCCCATCAGTGTCTTTATTTGCTCAGGCAGTGCTGTCAACATGCCTACTGTAACTAAAGAACTTTCTTGCTTTATTATTTTAACAAACAGTTTTGTACTCCAGAATGAAGCGGAGCCGAGTGTCCTGTCAGAGACGAGGGCGATTGTGTTAATTAGTGCAGATGCAGCAGCTCGTTAGCTGGTTGTTTATACAGATCAGACATCGGAATCTGTTCAGGTTTCTGTCATTTTCCCTCATCTTCAGCTCAGGGTTTCCTGTATCTTCCAGACATGACATTAGCTTTTAATGAACTAGTAGCGGCCGCAGGACAAGAGCATGATGGGAACATGAATGAAACACAGACACACACCAATGACAGACAGCCAGATCCATCAGAGGATGAGACACTTACAGCACAAACAGCCAGTTTACATCCAATCCCTGCATACGACGACTAGGACAGACCCTAACCCTAACCCTAACCCTAACCCTAACCCTAGTCTACCGGAGCAGACCTGAGATGGACGCTCATTTATCCTCCTTTAAGATTGCTATTTTATACTTTATACAATGGTATATAATAAATGAATCAATCAACCAATTAATTAGTAAGTAAATAAATAAATGTTACTGTATGTTCAAGTTATTACTAAGTTACACACGTTAGACAGAATATGTAGAGTATGGACTGTTTTACTCTGTACAATCACCTCAGTGGTGTTTCATTTCTGAATCATTCAGTGGTTTGGAACAAACTGAGTAAGTCAGTGTTTCAGTAAACCATTCATACACGCAAACCTGCATATTAGCATAGTACTCTTTGCCATATCTTTTTATGCCAGAAATAGCAAGAGATGTATGCAGAAATTTCATTCAATATCCAGCGATATAGTTGACTGGCTGTCTGTCATTGGTTTGTGTGTGTGTTTCATTCATGTTCCCATCATGCTCTTGTCCTGTGGCCGCTGCGGTCAGCAGAAGCACAAGCTTCCTCCTCTGGAGTGTCAGACGTGATTAAAGTGCAGTTTTTACCAAAGCACTGACATCAAATACAGCGGCCAAATGACTTTTTGGATTTATAGTATAAAGCTAAAAAACTGGATCCTTTTTTATGCAGTTTATTCTTGTAAAAACAGTTGTGCTGTTTCATATTTTTAAGAAAAATGTGATACACTATCATTAAAAAGATTTTCTGAAAAATAACTGGATGGAGTAATGATGATGAAAATTCAGCTTTGATCACAGCAATCAATTAGATTTTTTTTATAGATATTCAACAGCTATTTAAAATTGTAATACAGTTTTTTTATTGTGATCAATTAAGCAGAGACATAAAAATGTTAATTATTCAAAAGTTTTGAGTGTTAGTGTATCTAAATAAACAGATTTTAAATTAGTATAAATCACCCATCTATAAGAGTAAGACCCTTGTTTTCTTTTATTTATTGAATCAGGTGAATGTTTTAACTGACGATACTCTACAGCTGAAGTTTTTCATTGGACAATGACTCAGATGTGTGTCTGTTCCTCACACAAAACAACTGAAGATTGAGACAAAACACCTTCTGAAGACACTGCAGGGAAACAGACTGACCGCGTCTGCCGTCTCACATTCGCTGGGCTCTCTGAGTTTGTTCTGAGTTTGTTCTGTCAGCAGCTTCTATATTAAGCGGCGTGTTGTGTATTAGTTTGTGTTGGTGCCCACGCTTCGATTGAGACACAGATGGCGCAGTATTTTAGTGGCTGTTGCGTTCGCTGTGTAGGTGTTGAGATTGTACTACATGTACAGAATAACCCCTCCGCAGTCTTGGGTTAGGTAAAGTTTAACTGCATCTCAGCGTCCAAAAGTTTCAGCAGCAGATCCAACGAGAGCAGATCATCACACCTAACAATCCTGGAGATGAGCTGGAGAATAATGACTTTACTCTACAAATACATCAGATAGAGTCAGGAGAAAACTCATACTCTCATGCACACACACATAAACAGATGAAAGCACAGCTCATCAACCCGCCATTAAAAATATTACGCTAAATATTTCCAAATGTTAAAATACATATTGGGACACTATAAGCCACCATTTAAAAGTTTGGAATAATTAAATTTTTTATTTGTTTCTGAAATAAGTTTCTTCTGCTCACCAAGGCTGTATTTATTAAAAAGTGATTCCACACATTTGTTCCCTGGTGTACATGTACTAAATATGATTGATTATCCGTGTGAATGTTCGTATCCTTTAAACGAGCTCTATATGTGTCGCTCGTATCAGTGCAGAAACAGATCTTCTGTGGCTCTTTGGGACATTTTCTGTGTAATGACGCTTTGGCTGTTTTGTGTGTCTCTCAGGTGCTGGAGGAGCGTCGGGGGGGTTCAGAGACACAAACACACTGCAGAAACCCTGCTAATTGTCGTTTCCGTCCTGTGCGTTCATCTCTCCAAAGGCCAGTGATGCTTATAGATTTTCTCAAATGTCATCGTGGTTTGGGCTCCTAAAGCAGAGCTACAAAGATAACGACAGCGAGCGCCTTGTTTATCTGCCGACTGCCAACCTGGCCATTATCTGAATGATTCAATGCACAGAAGACTCGCAAGACTTCATCAGAGCGACTGCCAGAATTCAGTCAATGAAGGATGCTTTCACAGGAAGCCAGTCACATGCACTGCTGTTATTGTTCGATGCTTCACAGCACGCAGACAAACACATTGGCTTTGTTTTCCTCTCTACTGTCCTCATACAATGTCTCTGCATCGCTTTGACCGCTCTCTGTAGATCCCACCTTCTCATACTCCACGACTGGTCAATTACACACAATGCCTGCATGCTATTCATCACAATACTTTTCAGCCATTACATTCAGCAAGTACTGTATGATAACAATAGGAAAATTAAAAAGCACAATAGGTTCTGTTAACACAAAACCATTATCAACTTAAAACAAAAAAAATAAACAATGGCATTTTGTTGGCCTGAAAATGCTAACTTTTTTTGAAAGCAGTCCTGCTATCATCTCTGTGTAAACAACTAAAACACCAATGTGCAACTAAAAGTCATGTGACTTTGCCTCAAAAGATCATAATATTGGAAACCTGGACTAACCAACACCGATCTCATCACACACCATCTCAAATGTGATTTCAATAATTTTGAGCCAAAGTCCTTCATCAAAATGATTTGGAAATATCACCTTCATAAGACTGCATTCCCATACATTAGGCATCGTAACGCAAGATAACACAACATTGTTTCATCTGCACGCTCTGAGATCAAAATAATTCACTAAAGGACAAAAGAGCCCCTGGTTGCATCAGATTTCATCATTGTCATTGACTCTTTGCACCAGTTTCCAAGAAAGTGGCAATTGAATTATCTTGCACACAAGGGAGGCGGTGCTTTATTCACAAGTGTTGATGCAATATTCTGATTGTGTGCATGTTAAGTTTGCTGTTTTGTGTGAAAACATGACTATTCTAACTCAAGCTTTCCATCTTGTAGATTATAAATTAAATCTGTAAGAGTTGATAAAGTTTAATGTTAGTGACGTTAAAGTCATGTGACTCCGGTGTAGTTCGTTTATAGCCAAAGTTTAGCGGTATAATTCTGCCGATTTTATTTTGGCTTCAGAAGTTGCGTTAATTTGTGAAGATCATGATGAACAAAAAATGCAAGAATTATAAACTTTAAACATATTTTCTGCAATAATCCCAAAAGGAACCAGAGTGATGTGAACTTTGTTCAGTTATTAATAATGTAAACAATAAATATGGATACAATGATTTGAATAACAAATGGTTAATACCGTTTTTCAGTAGTCTGCTTTAGTCATTCTACTGACTACAAGTAACGTAGTAACTCTGTGTTGACTAGCAGGCGTTGTAGTATTAGTGACTCACACTGTATGTTGATGGCCAGTCTGCTGACTCCTGGGAAGGTCCTCCACTGTTCCAAGTTTTCTCCATTTGTGGAAAATAGCTGTGAATGTGGTTCGCTGGAGTCCATCATCATCATCATCATTTAAAAACTGCATTTTGTATTTACTTGCATTATCTTTGTGTAATATAAAATTTGTTTGATGATCTGAAACTTTTAAATGTGACAATAAACAGGAAGGGGGCAAAATCCTTTTCATGCACTGTTCATAAAAGATACTGTGGCAAATTATGAATTATTGTGGTTTAATTGTAAGAGAAGAAGGAAAGTGATCCTGGTAAAAAACTAAATTCTAACAATAATAAGTGAAGCAAGACTCTCAAACATGTCTGCGAGTCATTTAAAGAGCAGATGAGTTTGACGAGTGGCATGTAAAGTCTGTTGTTTAATGAGGTTTTGCTCTTTCTTCAGAGATGCGTGTGTTAACAGAAGCTGCAGAAGTTCAGGAAGCTCTTCTCTTCCAGAAACTTTGCTTTCGTCGGTCATCTGAGGAGAATCTGAGTCCTGACACACACAGCTCTGAACTCCAGCTGTGAGTGACACTGAAGCTGCTGCATCGTCTCTGCGCGGGTTAAAAATATAACGCAGCCGCAGTGATGAGGGCTGTCCAATCAGATGTCTCTCACCTGCCAGGTTGATAAAGAACAGGAGAAAGAGCTGGGGATCGCTGAGCGTTTCTGCTGCCTTCGGCACATCAGCATCGGTTTCCAGCAGTTCTCTGCTTCTCTCTGACTTGCATATCGATTAGGCCATTTTAACATAAACTAATGAAATTAATGTGATGCATATTTGTCATTCTTACATAAATGAAACACCTCAGATTTCTGCCCCTGTTTTTGTTGTTGTTGTTTTTTAGTTTTATTAATATGTTTCTTAATAATTGTTTTAATTTTAATTGTAAAAGTTTAGTAATTATACATTTTTCTTAGTTATTAGTTTTAGTGTCTCTATAGTTTTTACTTTATTTTTATTTTTTATTTGTAGTGTTAGTTATAGTGCATCTGGTTAAACTAAATAAAATTGAGACGTAACTTTGGTAACTATATATATATATACTTGTTTAGCATAAGTTATTGTTAACTATTTGCAACTATTTGATTTCATTCAAATAATCACATTTTCAAAATGCATTTATTCATTTATTCAAGTCATGCTTTGAAACAACATAAATCTATTTTTGCATAAGTGTATTCAGTAAAAAAAAGTATTAATATGGGTTATGTGGGACAATCAATATTCAATCAATATGAGAAAACAATTAGATAGAAAGAGATAAAAAGTGTATTTACAGATGATAAATGATAAATATATTTAGCAAATTAATTTATTAAGTTTATACATCTGAACAGATTCCATTATGTCTGATTTTGATACACATCACATGAAGTTTCATAGTTTGTTTATGTTAAAGCTGTGTAATCCAAATGGGGTTTATATGCATTATTATATTCAAACGCACAATTCTTACATTGAGGCCTAAATACGGTTTTGATTGTGTAATGATAGCAGGGAAGCATCACAACACTTTCTCTGAATGTTCGACTGAGTAACACACTGTGTGTTCGCTCCATGTTCTCGACGTGTTGAGTGTTTTATCTCCAGTTTGCAGATGCATCTGTGTTGTCCAGGGCTGAACTGATTACACTTTTCCAAACATCCAGCAGAAATGGGATCCGTATTGAGCTGCTCTGTGCTTTCAGATGCGGTGAGATTCATTCAGCTGAGGTTAAAGGTCAGCATTTCCTTTCAGATGCTCAACTTTGGCATCTGTGCATAAACGTCGCTTGCGCTGTAATACTTGTGAACGCTGGGCTCTCAGAAGTCACACTTCATCAGGCGGCGTGCAGGAGATAAAGAACTATTCTGAGCTCAGGTGGAAGGTCTTTAATACAAGGACGTGTTTCTCTGTAACACGAGCAGGAAATCAACATCCAGAGTAGCCTTGAAAAATGAAAGCACTCTGTTCGGAAATGTTCTTTAATTTCAGATAAAATAACAGTTCATTAACAGTCTGCAAACCAATTTGACCTGTGAACATTTATAGTGATCTTGTAATGTTAAGATAATAATGCTCAGATTATTTTAAGCTTGACTTTCACCCCAGAAAGATGTGGGAAGCTGCATGGTGTTTTTCTGCTGTTTCTCTCCAAAATGGCTTGTTATATTTTCCAGGAGGAGCTCAGCCATGTCAATACTGACAGAAAACAGCAGTTCCTCCTCATTTCACCAAACAAATTACATCTCTGATATATTCTGTCTAATGTTCCTCATATGCTGGTTATTTTAGTTTTTATTTTCACGGAATCAGTGCAGTGAATTGTCCACCTCAATATTAGCTGTTTGACGATATTTGACAAAAACATTTAAAAGTAACATTTTTAGAATGCTCAATGTCTCTAACAGCACTCGATAAAGTTGAAATGATTGCAAAGGCCAGTCAAATCAAAAGACGAGCTTTATTCTGTTCAGAGAAACTGGTCATATTGTTGCAATTAAAGACAATAAAACTTACTAGGCGGGTAACGGGACACATATTCATACTGAAGATTTTCAGCACGGGTCTTTTGTTTCAGGACGCATGTGAACGAACAATACAACATTGTTTTATAACTACTACAAGTGGAACATGTGATGACCATATGCTGACTCTGAATGCGTCTCTCACAGACTGACAAAAGAGTGTACTTTAAAGGCTTGTGCACTCAACTCTTTGTGAAATGGAGCTTTGTGCTCGTGTATCCCACCTATCTCATTCACCATAAATCCAAATATTCTATAATATTTTCATATATGTGAGTATCCAAAAGCTAAACTATTGTTTATTATGTAAATTATAGGCTTTGTACTTCAATCGCATTCTAACGGTGACACAGAGGCGACTCTGATGTTTGGTTCACTGTATTTTATTTAGAAAAAGTACCGACTGCACTCTCAAGTTAGCAATGCTGGAACTGATGTGTTTTTTTTTCACAAGTTCATCAAACAACCGCAGTAAGAATATTTCATCAAGCACGGTGAGTAATGGCTTCTCCGGTCATTGTTTCTTGCACTTCTTGCCACATGTACAGTTTATCTATCTCTGTCGCTGATGAGGGATTCACATGTGATAAATGCAGGGAAATAGTTAGGCTGACAGAGAAGATTTCAGAATTAGAGACACGCATCCAAACTTTAATTGAGGACAGTAAGAATGTTAGGGCTCTAGATACGGCTTTGGATGCGTCTAGCTCAGGGATTCCTGTACATTGTTCGGTTCCGGAAACAGAGCCCCAGCAGCAGGGCAACTGGGTGACAGTGAGGCAGCGTAGTCGTGGGTCAAAACACCGCTCTTCTGTTCCGATCAAAACATTAAACAGGTTCTCCCCACTCAGTGATGCACCCACTGAGAAACCTGATGAAAGTGCTCTAGTTATTGGTGATTCTATTGTACGGAACGTGAATATAGAGACACCAGCCACCATAGTCAAATGTTTACCGGGAGCCAGAGCGCCTGACATCTTGGCAAATTTAAAAGTGCTGGCTAATGCTAAACGTAAATACAGTAAGATTGTTATTCATGCCGGCGCTAATGATGTTCGACTTCACCAGTCGGAGATCACTAAAATAACATTAAAGAGGTGTGTGAACTTGCAAGCACAATGTCAGACACTGTAATATGCTCTGGTCCCCTCCCTGCTTACCGTGGTGATGAGATGCATAGCAGATTGTCATTACTCAATGGCTGGATGTCTAAGTGGTGCCCACAGAATAACATAGGTTTCATAGACAATTGGACGAGCTTTTGGGGCAGACCTGACCTGTTTAAAAGAGATGGTCTTCATCCCTCCTGGGGTGGCGCCACTCTTCTCTCTAGAAATATGGCAAATAGTCTTAGTGTTTATACTTGACTAACTGGGGCCCAGGTCAGGAAGCAGACAGACTGGCTAAACCGACCGTCTGCTAGCTGCCTCCCGTCACAGAGGTCAGTTAATTCTCAGCACATAGAGACTCTTTCACCTAGATATCACACTATAGAGACTGTGTCTGTTCCCCGAACTAGAAAAAACTAAAAACGTCCAAACCAATTTAAGATTAACAATTTAATTGAGGTTCAACAAATAATAAACAGAAGCAATATGGATAAACAAATGATAAAGCTTGGCTTATTGAATATCAGATCCCTTTCTACGAAAACACTTTTTGTAAATAATATGATCACTGATCATAATATAGATGTACTCTGTTTGACAGAAACCTGTCTAAAACCTGATGATTACATTATTTTAAATGAGTCCACCCCCCAAGATTACTGTTATAAACATGAGCCACGTCTAAAAGGCAAAGGTGGAGGTGTTGCTTCAATTTATAACAACGTTTTCAGGATTTCTCAGAGGGCAGGCTACAAGTATAACTCGTTTGAAGTAATGGTACTTCATATAACATTATCCAGAGAAACAAATGTTAATGATAAATCCCCTGTTATGTTTGTACTGGCTACTGTATACAGGCCACCAGGGCACCATACAGACTTTATTAAAGAGTTTGGTGATTTTACATCTGAGTTAGTTCTGGCTGAAGATAAAGTTTTAATAGTTGGTGATTTTAATATCCATGTTGATAATGAAAAAGATGCATTGGGATCAGCATTTATAGAAATTCTGAACTCTATTGGTGTTAGACAACACGTTTCAAGACCTACTCATTGTCGAAATCATACTCTAGATTTAATACTGTCACATGGAATTGATGTTGATAGTGTTGAAATTATTCAGCCAAGTGATGATATCTCAGATCATTATTTAGTTTTGTGCAAACTTCATACTGTATAGCCAAAATTGTAAATTCTACTTCTTGTTACAAGTATGGAAGAACCATCACTTCTACCACAAAAGACTGCTTTTTAAGTTATCTTCCTGATGTATCCAAATTCCTTAGCATATCCAAAACCTCAGAACAACTTGATGATGTAACAGAAACTATGGACTCTCTCTTTTCTAGCACTTTAAATAAAGTTGCTCCTCTACGCTTAAGGAAGGTTAAGGAAAACAGTTTGACACCATGGTATAATGAGCATACTCGCACCCTAAAGAGAGCAGCCCGAAAAATGGAGCGCAGCTGGAGGAAAACAAAACTAGAGGTATTTCGTATTGCTTGGCGGGAAAGTAACATATCCTACAGAAAAGCATTAAAAACTGCTGGATCCGATTACTTTTCTTCTCTTTTAGAAGAAAACAAACATAACCCCAGGTATTTATTCAATACAGTGGCTAAATTAACGAAAAATAAAGCCTCAACATGTGTTGACTTTTCCCAACACCACAGCAGTAATGACTTTATGAACTACTTTACTTCTAAAATCGATACTATTAGAGATAAAATTGCAACCATTCAGCCGTCAGCTACAGTATCACATCAGACAGTGCACTATAGACCCCCTGAGGAACAGTTCCACTCATTCTCTACCATAGGAGAGGAAGAATTGTATAAACTTGTTAAATCATCTAAACCAACAACATGTATGTTAGACCCTATACCATCTAAGCTCCTAAAAGAGGTGCTTCCAGAAGTCATAGATCCTCTTCTGACCATTATTAATTCCTCATTGTCATTAGGATATGTCCCCAAAACCTTCAAACTGGCTGTTATTAAGCCTCTCATCAAAATACCACAACTTGACCCCAAAGAACTAGTTAATTATAGACCAATCTCAAATCTCCCTTTTCTGTCCAAGATACTAGAAAAGGTGGTATCCTCACAATTATATTCCTTCTTAGATAAAAATGGTGTATGTGAGGATTTCCAGTCAGGATTTAGACCGTATCATAGTACTGAGACTGCTCTCCTTAGAGTTACAAATGATCTGCTCTTATCATCTGATCGTGGGTGTATCTCTCTATTAGTTTTATTGGATCTTAGTGCTGCGTTTGACACAATTGACCACAACATTCTTTTGCATAGACTTGAACACTTTGTTGGCATTAATGGAAGTGCATTAGCATGGTTTAAATCGTACTTATATGACCGCCATCAGTTCGTAGCAGTGAATGAAGATGTATCATATTGATCACAAGTGCAGTATGGAGTACCTCAAGGCTCAGTACTAGGGCCGCTACTCTTCACGCTTTATATGTTACCCTTGGGAGATATCATCAGGAAACATGGTGTTAGCTTTCACTGTTATGCTGATGATACTCAGCTCTATATTTCTTCGCAGCCCGATGAAACACACCAATTTGAAAAACTAATGGAATGCATAGTCGATATAAAAAACTGGATGACGAGTAATTTCTTACTGTTAAATTCTGAAAAAAACAGAGGTGTTAATTATAGGACCTAAAAACTCTGCTTGTAATAATCTAGAACACTGTCTAAGACTTGATGGTTGCTCTGTCAATTCTTCGTCATCAGTTAGGAACCTAGGTGTGCTATTTGATCGCAATCTTTCCTTAGAAAGCCACGTTTCTAGCATTTGTAAAACTGTATTTTTCCATCTTAAAAATATATCTAAATTACGGCCTATGCTCTCGATGTCAAATGCAGAAATGTTAATCCATGCATTTATGACCTCAAGGTTAGATTATTGTAATGCTTTATTGGGTGGTTGTTCTGCACGCTTAGTAAACAAACTACAGCTAGTCCAAAATGCAGCAGCAAGAGTTCTTACTAGAACCAGGAAGTATGACCATATTAGCCCAGTCCTGTCAACACTGCACTGGCTCCCTATCAAGCATCGTATAGATTTTAAAATATTGTTTATTACTTATAAAGCCCTGAATGGTTTAGCACCTCAGTATTTGAATGAGCTCCTTTTACATTATAATCCTCTACGTCCGCTACGTTCTCAAAACTCAGGCAATTTGATAATACCTAGAATATCAAAATCAACTGCGGGTGGCAGATCCTTTTCCTATTTGGCGCCTAAACTCTGTAATAACCTACCTAACATTGTTCGGGAGGCAGACACACTCTTGCAGTTTAAATCTAGATTAAAGACCCATCTCTTTAACCTGGTTTACACATAACATACTAATATGCTTTTAATATCCAAATCCGTTAAAGGATTTTTAGGCTGCATTAATATTATACACTTCCAATAACACCTTATGTACTTGCTACATCATTAGAAGAATGGCATCTACGCTAATATTAGTCTGTTTCTCTCTTGTTCCGAGGTCACCGTGGTCACCAGATCCAGTCTGTGTCCAGATCAGAGGGTCACTGCAGTCACCCGGATCCAGTACGTATCCAGACCAGATGGTGGATCAGCACCTAGAAAGGACCTCTACATCCCTGAAAGACAGCGGAGACCAGGACAACTAGAGCCCCAGATACAGATCCCCTGTAAAGACCTTGTCTCAGAGGAGCACCAGGACAAGACCACAGGAAACAGATGATTCTTCTGCACAATCTGACTTTGCTGCAGCCTGGAATTGAACTACTGGTTTCGTCTGGTCAGAGGAGAACTGGCCCCCAACTGAGCCTGGTTTCTCCCAAGGTTTTTTTCTCCATTCTGTCACCGATGGAGTTTCGGTTCCTTGCCGCTGTCGCCTCTGGCTTGCTTAGTTGGGGACACTTCGTCTACAGCGATATCGTTGACTTGATTGCAAATAAATGCACAGACACTATTTAACTGAACAGAGATGACATCACTGAATCCAATGATGAACTGCCTTTAACTATCATTTTGCATAATTGACACTGTTTTCCTAATGAATGTTGTTCAGTTGCTGTGACGCAATGTATTTTGTTTAAAGTGCTATATAAATAAAGGTGAGTTGACTTGACTAGGTGGAATTTGTTTTATTTGTAATACTGTCTGTTCAAAAAAAATGAAAAGGAACCTAGCATAGAAGATTTTTTTTCCTGTTGTACCAAAATCTTATCAAACCATGACATCTGTGTACCATTACACCTCTAAAACTTACTATAAAGTGTGATTATACACTGGATGCGGTGTGACAAATCTCTGACAGTAAACTTTTGCTGCATTATATTTTGACATAGCCTACCGTCAGTGTTGGGAAGGTTACTTTGGAAATGTAATAGGTTACAGATTACAAGTTACCCTATTTAAAATGTAATAGTAGTGTAACTTTTTTAATTACTTTAATAAAGTAATGTAACTAATTACTTTTGAGTACATTTTGATTACTTTTATAAATTTCTAATGAATGTTAATTTGCAACTGTTAAACATCTTCAACCATTTTACACCATGCAGGTTTAACCTTACAGTAGTGCTCAATACCGTCAGACTTTCACCATCCTTCATCACTTGAATTAAGATGATCAAATTTGAACACATCCACCACACAATCAGACTTTACTTAGAGATTGATCTGAAGTTCAAAGCAGATTTAAAATCAAAAGAAATAGTTTATAGATACTGTTTTTGAAACCAAATCTTTGCATAACTACAGGCATCTAACTGCATCTAACAATGGTTTGGGGAAAAATAGTTAATAAAAAAATAAAAGCATATACATCAACTCAAATACGGTTATCTAATAAGCATGTGTCCTATTTTGTGTACTAAACTCCTGAAACATTGGTGTCTTTTTGAAACACTGCTGTCTCTTTGTATATGATATGATGATAGTTTCTCAAAATAAGTAAAAAATGCTCATGAAGTGACTATTCTAGAGATTAATTTCCATGAGGGGCGGACTGGGAAAAAAATAGGCTGGGAAATCTCACACTCATACACCCACAACCCATTCTGAAACATGGAAAACCCAATTTTTTTTTGGACCTGACATCAAAAAGATTTGAATCCTTAGGTTGGGGGACTTGCAACGTAATCAAGAGTTCTCTCCTAAACTGCACATTCACTTCCATTATCCATCCATCTCTCTCATGACTTTAATACTGAAGATTTTTATTTGACTTTTACCATGTTTTGTAAGTGCAATTTTGTTTATTTGGCAAATGAATTACCACTTGTATTTATTTTTACTACAAATTCCATAGTTAAACCACGGTTAGTGCCATACCATAGGCTACATTAATTTTCCTAAGGGTTGTGTTCTTGTATCCACTAGCTCCCCCTAAACCTATGATAAAATATGATGATTTGTCTGCTAACTTACTACTGTAACATTACAAAAGATAATAATGACGTCGTTTATACAGTATTTTGAGTGATTGCGAGCAATGTGCTGCTGCTGCTTGACTAAGACAAAACTACATTAGCATATTTACAGATGAAACTGACCTGCACCTGAAACCCTGAACAGAAGTGTCGCTTCTCTGCTCCAGCTGTGCGCTTACACAGTTCACTCCGGTCTCTCTCTCTCGCATTGATTACTCGGAGTCTAATCCAAACCGTTCGGCGGAGGCGCAGAGAGCGCGCGAGCCCAACCATTGCCAGTCACGACTAACCGATTCATGATTTATTAGAGATTTAATTATCGAATGGCGGATTCGGAAATAATCGCTTTAGTATATTCGGCTTGCAATTATACAATAACAATATTAAAGTAGAAGGCCAAATCGTCTGCCAGGCCACCGGGAATAGTCCCGGTTCTCCCGATGTCCAGTCAGCGCCTGATTTCCACAGAAAGGCAGAACGTGCAGGATCCATATTCAATCTTTTTGCGGCTTAATATTCACAGACATCAGTCCATATCGGGTTTTGATTCAAGTGTACTGACCTACTTTTGATTTATTCGTCCAAAATGTGGCATATTCCGTCCGCGTTATAGGCTGAATTCCATTTTTTATACTCGATTCTACGAATGTGTTTTCCGTGTCTCGGAGATTATGGGCCATATGTCTTAGTGCAATTTGGGAAAGAAATAAGCTGTATGTGGATGTGTGTAAATATTCAAATGTAATCCTCTTTGTAATCGTTACCATTTTCATAAGTAACTGTAATTTAATTACTCATTTTTTCTTAGTAACTGTAACTGATTACTGTTACATTTATTTTGTAATTAAATTACGTAACGCCGTTACATGTAACTAGTTACTCCCCAACACTGCCTACCGTCACGAAGAACCAATGATTTGCTAAGGGCTCTTTTTCACGTCCAGTGTAGAAATCCTTTAAACTGTTCTTTTACTTCCTCTTTTTCTTAATTCCTCTAATCCATTTAAACTCTTTATTATATTCTTTTATTGGGAAGAATATAATTCAAAATCTTTTCTGAAGAATCTTCAGCTAAAGGGTCATATGAAGTGCTTTTATTGTATTTTTGCCTCTTTCGTGGATTGTGTATTGTCATCTTAAGGATAAGACATTCTTCACAACCTACTTTTGTGAGTAAACTGTGATATCAGTTATGTTTGGTGAGCGAATGCTGTAATATGAAGTGTGACTCCTCATTAAGGACAGTCCAGGCCTGTTAATTACTCGAGAGAACCAGTGAATGTCACAATCTGTATTTTTACAGTCCTGTACACCTCCGATGGGAAATCAGCAGACCTCTGCTGGCACAGGAGAAGCTGCTTTCCTGCGCTGCTGATCACTGCAGCCACACCGCCGTCTTTCAGCCCAATGCCTTCATCAAGAGATGCAGATCACAGCAACTAAAACACCAATTAAAGCCAATAGAAGCGCTAAACTCCACGTGATGGACATGTGCTGTTGCTATGGTTTCCAGCGGCTCTATACTGTAGATCATCATTTACTGTATAAAGACAAGGTTAATGAGGTACATGTGTGTGCTTTCAAGCTGCTGTCTTGTTCTTTGTAATGATGATTTTATTGTTTATGTCACTGCTGGTCAGAACAAACAGAACAAGAAGAAACGTTATTTTACTTCTGCAGTTCATGATATACGTCTTAACTTATTTTTACAGCAAGCTCTGGATTAAAACAAGTGTTTGCCATTAGCTAAAGCCAGTATGTGTGCAGCTGCTTTTACAGATAAAGACCACACACTGATTTGAATAGTTTTACCTGCCATGTTGGAGCTGACAGTATGAGCTCCAGCACATATTTACTAAACTGCTCAGATTATAAATAAGGTGAGACTGTCATTCACAGAGCAGAGAGCTGAGCATGTGTTGACCGCTGCTTGACCGTCCATCTGTGTTTCTGAAACTCATGTGAGCTCACATAATATTTGATCTGTCTCTAAACGGACTCTAGCACTCCTGATGCAAAGACTGTTTAACAACAACAAAAAAGGACCGTTTCATCCTGTGCTTGCTTGTTTGACGTTTATTCGAGTGTGCATATGAAAGGCTATTTCTACAGGAGAGTTTTATCTAATAACTTTTTTCGTGCAATTATGAGATATAATCTCACAATACTCAGAAAAAACTCCTTATTGCGAGATGTTGACTTACAATTGCTAGTTTTGTCACGGCAGGGATCCAATGAGGCACGGAGATAGAACCAATTGCGAGTAAGTCTTCTATTAAGGGCAATCCAAAAGGGTAAACAGTCCAGGCAGAGGTCGATACCAAACAAAACCAAACCAAACATAAACAAACAAGGACACAAGGCAAGAGCACGACAAGATGACGGACATGAATTAAACAACGACTCCGTGACACATACTAAGACAGACCGGGTTATATACACAAAAGGATAATGGGGAAACAGGAGACAGGTGGGGAACAATCAATTAACTAAACAAGGAGGAAGGTGACCAAATAAGGAGACAGGAAGTGATAATATGATAAACACCGTGGGAACTGAGGACACCTAGTGGAACCCCAGGGAACACAACCCAGACACTGTGACAGTACCCCCCTTCTACGGAGCGGCTCCCAGACGCTCCAAGACAGACACAAAACAGAGACCAGGAGGGAGGTGGACAGGTGGAGGCTCAGGGGGAGGGACGGAGGGCCAGAAAAGAAAAACATGGGGAACAGGCACCAGAATGTAAACACAACACAGAAAGACCAGGAGGGAAGAGGACAGGAGGAGGTTCAGGGGGAGGGACGGAGGGCCAGACTTACAGAAAGGAACAGGGACAGACATTAACACAAAAACCAAAGGAAAAAACAACATGAAGCCCCCCAGGGCGGAGCAGAAGACCACCACACCCTTGTGGTCAAGGCCAGAGCCCTCCAGGGCGGAGCGGAAGACCACCACAACCGTGTGGTCAGGGCAAGCGCCCCCCAGGGTGGAGCGGAAGACCACCATGTCCGTGTGGTCAGAGCGGAAGCCCCCCAGGGCGGAGCAGAAGACCACCATGTCCGTGTGGTCAGAGCGGAAGCCCCCCAGGGCGGAGCAGAAGACCACCACAACCTTGTGGTCGAGGCCAGAGTTCCCCAGGGTGGAGCAGAAGACCACCACCACCATGTGGTCAGGGCGGAAGGCCCCCAGGACGGAGCAGAAGACCACCACCCCCCTGTGGTCAAAGCGGAAGCCCTCCAGGGCGGAGCAAAAGACCACCACATCCCTGTGGTCGATGCACAAAGCCCCCAGGGCGGATCAGAAGCCCACCACTTCCGTGCGGCCGGATCAACGGGAGGATGAGACTCTGGTAATTCCATGGTGTCTCTACTGGACTCCAGAAGATCGGTGCTGGCCTGACACTGCTCATGAAGATCATTGGTGACTTGCATTTGCTCATGAAGATCAATGGTGACTTGCCTTTGTTCATGAAGATCAGAGGTGACTTGCCTTTGTTCATGAAGATCAGAGGTGACTTGACTCAGTCCTTGAATATCACCGGTGACTTGACTCAGTCCTTGAAGATCACCGGTGACTTGACTCAGTCCTTGAAGATCACCGGTGACTTGACTCAGCTCTGAAAGGTCAAAGGTGACTTGACTTGACTCTGAAAGGTCAACGGTGACTAGCCCTGACTCTGGAGGGTTAACAGTGACTAGCCTTGACTCTGGAGGGTCATCTGGAACCCGACTCGACTCTGGAGGGTCATCAATGACTAGCCCTGACTCTGGAAGGTCATCGGTGACTAGCCCTGACTCTGGAAGTTCATCGGTGGCTAGCCCTGGCTCTGGAAGGTCATCGGTGACTAGCCCTGGCTCTGGAGGGTCATCAATGACTAGCCCTGACTCTGGAGGGTCATCAATGACTAGCCCTGACTCTGGAAGGTCATCGGTGACTAGCCCTGACTCTGGAAGGTCATCGGTGGCTAGCCCTGACTCTGGAAGGTCATCGGTGGCTAGCCCTGACTCTGGAAGGTCATCGGTGGCTAGCCCTGGCTCTGGAAGGTCATCGGTGACTAGCCCTGGCTCTGGGAGGTCATCGGTGACTAGCCCTGACTCTGGAGGGTCATCGGTGACTAGCCCTGACTCTGGAGGGTCATCGGTGACTAGCCCTGACTCTGGAGGGTCACCGGTGATAAGCCCTGACTCTGGAGGGTCACCGGTGATAAGCCCTGACTCTGGAAGGTCATCGGTGATAAGCCCTAACTCTGGAGAGTTCCCTGGCACCTGACTCGACTCTGGAGGATCAGCGGTGACTAGCCCTGACTCTGGAGGATCAGCGGTGACTAGCCCTGACTCTGGAGGATCAGCGGTGACTGGCACCTGACTCGACTCCGGAGGATCCACGGGCACCTGACTCGACTCTGGAGGGTCAGCTGAGACTCTCATCCTGTGGCAAGCAGCCATCTTGGGCCATGACTCTGGACAGGCGGCCATCTTGTACTGTGGTGCTGGGCTGGCGGCCATCTGGGGTTGTGGTGCTGGACTGGCGGCCATCTTGTACTGTGGCGCTGGACCGGTGGCCAATTTGGGCATTGGCGCTGGGCTAGCGGCCATCTTGTGCTGTGGCGCTAGGCTGACGGCCATCTTGGGCTGTGGCACTGAACCGTTGGCCAAAGTGGGCATTGGCGCTGGGCTGGCGGCCATCTTGTACTGTGGCGCTGGACTGGTGGCCAATTTGGGCATTGGCGCTGGGTTGGCGGCCATCTTGGGCTGTGGCGCTGGAACGGTGGCCAATTTGGGCATTGGCGCTGGGTTAGCGGCCATCTTGTGCTGTGGCGCTTGGCTGGTAGCCATCCTGGGCAGTAATGCTGGACTGGCGGCCATCTTGGATGGTGGCACTTGGCTGGTAGCAATCCTGGGCAGTGGTGCTGGACTGGCGGCCATCTTGGGTTGTGGCGCTGGAACGGTGGCCAATTTGGGCATTGGCGCTGGGTTAGCGGCCATCTTGTGCTGTGGGGCTTGGCTGGTAGCCATCCTGGGCAGTGGTGCTGGACTGGGGGTCATCTTGGGTTGTGGCGCTTGGCTGGTTGCCATCCTGGGCAGTGGTGCTGGGCTGACGACCACCCCGCCGGAAGAGACAGAAGTGGCTGGGGCATCCCACCGAAGCCGATGCTGCAGGTAGCGCACGAATTCCCAGAATTCCAGTGTCTCTAACTGCGCCATCTCCTCCTGAGACACTGGATCATCCAGCCCGCCATTGAAATAATCCTTGAGGGCCGCATCATTGTAGCCCATGCCCTCGGCCAGGCACCAGAACACCTGAGCCAGGGCACCCACTTCATTTCCCTCTTGGCGGAGGGCGATCAACCGAAGATACTTGGCTCGCCGCTCCGCCATCTTGGCTGGGGAACGGAAAGACGACATACCGCTGGTTCCTAGAATGACGGAGTCGTTCTGTCACGGCAGGGATCCAATGAGGCACGGAGATAGAACCAATTGCGAGTAAGTCTTCTATTAAGGGCAATCCAAAAGGGTAAACAGTCCAGGCAGAGGTCGATACCAAACAAAACCAAACCAAACATAAACAAACAAGGACACAAGGCAAGAGCACGACAAGATGACGGACATGAATTAAACAACGACTCCGTGACACATACTAAGACAGACCGGGTTATATACACAAAAGGATAATGGGGAAACAGGAGACAGGTGGGGAACAATCAATTAACTAAACAAGGAGGAAGGTGACCAAATAAGGAGACAGGAAGTGATAATATGATAAACACCGTGGGAACTGAGGACACCTAGTGGAACCCCAGGGAACACAACCCAGACACTGTGACAAGTTTATAACGGAATTGTGAGATATCAACTCAGGATTGGGAGGAAAATAAAGTCACAATTAATTTGTATTTTGTGTTGAAAATGAAATGAGATATAACTGAAATATAAACTGAGAACAAAAGTAAAAATTGCAAGATGTAAACTCTCTGTTTTCTTGAAAAATTAAGTTTCATACAAAGTATGGATTTAGTTCTTGGAACTAATTATGATTAGTATGGTTTTGTATATCTGGTGTTTGTTTCTGCTGTCTGAGTGTCAGCTTTCAGAAACTGTGAGAAGTAAAGGTTTTGTGTGAAAGCAGTAAAAACTGTAATTAGAAATATGAAGTCAGGACTAGTCTGAATGGGCTCAGTGAAGCAAACCAGTATCACACCAGTAAAGTTTTGATGGATGACGATTGTAATGAAGGTAAATATGATTACAGTGACACACAGCAAACATACAATATTAGATGCATGAGTACATTATTATTATTATTAATGTACAAACAAACAGACCGTGTATGTTCGCTCTTTGTTAGCACATTTCAGTATGATCACATGTTGGGCAATGTTTTATAACAGACACTAGAAGCAGGTTTCTATAGCCGTTTGCAGCGGTCAGTGTTTATACTCATATCAACACTCACTCGGACAGAGGATCTGTTCACTGGTCATGTTGAGCTGCCTTCAGACTAATTCAGGATGTTTTGGTGTTTTGTTCAGTTTAGTAATTCTGAATGGATCCGTATGTATTTATATGCAGTCAGGTTATGGTGGTGTAGTGGTCAGCTGGCATCTCTGTGTGGTCATGTCTGGTACTGCAGCTGGACTCATAGTTATTTGTGTACAGTATGTACAGAAAATCCTTTAAACAGATTATTTTATTCTTTCATCACAGTTTTTGCTGTTACTCTATATACATATATTTTGAATAATGAAAATTTAAAAATTTATCAAGTTATTTTTCAAAAAATGAATCATCCTCAATCTTGAACTTGGTAAAACAATTATCTTTATTTAAAATGCTTCAAGTCTTAATACTCTTCCTTTTATCATACATGGATAACACTTACTGGTATGTATGCTAAACTTGTTGGATGTGGCCCTAGCAAACTCTGAATATCTCTTAAAATCATTTGTAAGTCAAGTCTTTCCTCGTGTGTGACTGCTGCTGATTATGAGGAGCCCTGAAGTGGTCCTGGATCTGATCCACATCCAGCGCTGGGTTCAGGATCCTGTTGTGTGCTGCTCAGAGACTCGATCCTCAGAGTGTCACAGAGATGATCTGGAGATGTGTTTCACCTGCTAACCTGCTCTAATGAACATCCACATCAGATCAACATCTGCCCACAGAGAACCTAAATAATGACAGCCAGTGTCTGCTGTTTGATTCAGGAGCAGGTGTGTGTGTGTGTGTGTGTGAGAGAGAGAGTGTGTGTGTGTGTG
The DNA here is from genome assembly GCF_963082965.1 of Carassius carassius. Taxonomy (NCBI): domain Eukaryota; kingdom Metazoa; phylum Chordata; class Actinopteri; order Cypriniformes; family Cyprinidae; genus Carassius; species Carassius carassius. Next base: position 33,336,999 of record NC_081773.1, on the reverse strand, counting down.
TGTGTGTGTCTGTGTGTGTGTGTATCTGTGTGTGTGTGTGTGTGTGTGTCTGTGTGTGAGTGTGAGTGTGTGTGTGTGTGTATCTGTGTGTGTGTGTCTGTGTGTGTGTGTGTGTGTGTGTGTGAGTGTGTGTGTGTGTGTGTGTGTGTGTGAGTGTGTGTGTGTGTGTGTCTGTATGTGTGCGTGTATTTGTGTGTGTGTATCTGTGTGTGTGTGTGTGTGTGTCTGTGTGTGTGTGTGTGTGTGTCTGTGTGTGTGTGTGTGTGTGTGTGTGTATCTGTGTGTGTGTGTGTGTGTGTGTCTCTGTGTGTGTGTGTGTGTGTGTGTCTCTGTGTGTGTGTGTGTGTATGTGTGTGTGTGTGTCTCTGTGTGTGTGTGTGTGTGTGTGTGTGTGTGTGTGTCTCTGTGTGTGTGTGTGTGTGTGTGTGTATGTGTGTGTGTGTGTCTCTGTGTGTGTGTGTGTGTGTGTGTGTGTGTGTGTGTGTGTGTGTGTGTGTGTCTCTGTGTGTGTGTGTGTGTGTGTGTGTGTGTGTATCTGTGTGTGTGTGTGTGTGTGTGTATGTGTGTGTGTGTGTCTCTGTGTGTGTGTGTGTGTCTCTGTGTGTGTGTGTGTGTGTGTGTATGTGTGTGTGTGTGTCTCTGTGTGTGTGTGTGTGTGTGTGTGTGTGTCTCTGTGTGTGTGTGTGTGTGTGTGTGTGTGTGTGTGTCTCTGTGTGTGTGTGTGTGTGTGTGTATGTGTGTGTGTGTGTCTCTGTGTGTGTGTGTGTGTGTGTGTGTGTTCTAGTCATCACGGCTGCTGCTGGTTCATTGGCTCAGTGCTCAGTGCTGGTGATAGTAACAGATGTCTCCTCACTACGGCGGACGGGCGACAGAATGACCCTTGACCACGGGACACCGGCAGACGAGGACATGCAGTACGTCCTTTAACACTCAGGGCGATTTCACTTGTACTTTAAACACCAGTGTGTGTGTGTGTGAACACACTGATGAAGAGTTCATCTTTATTTTTTCACATCATTTGCCTATTATTATTTGTGTATCGAGACACTATTATAGCTTCCCTAGTGAAAAATAAACATACTAAAATGTATTTAAATTACATTTATTTCATGCTAAGTATACTACAAATACATTTACATATTCATGTACTTAATAAAAATTCCCCACAACTGTTTGTGTGAGTGTACTAAACTGGTTTACTTTAAATCTGCTCAACTGGAACAACTAATGTTGTGCTTGATGCACTTTTGTGCAGAAGTGGTGCTGACGTCCAACTAAAGATATAAATATACCGAAGTATATCTGATTGTGCTGAAGTGGAGCTGTTGTGAGTATACTTCAGGTGCACTAAGAGCGATATTGTTCAAAGATCATTCAGTCCTCATCAGATTAAAACACACTTAGGTTTAATATCAAGAACAAGCATTGTGCACAAGTAGTACTCCAAATAAAGTTTAATTATAATTTGTATAATGTTGCTGGTTACAGAGCTTATATTCTGCAATGATCCAAAAGCTGATGGAGAAATCCTACTGTTTCTGTTGAGGGAAATCAAGTGATGTGAACTTATAAAAAATACACCGTCATTGACCATCTATCTCCATCTCAAAGCTCAACTGAGTCCATGATCATCAGTCAAAGTCTTCTGGTGTTCTGCAGGCAGCGCTTCTTCTCCTCTAAGCGTGTTCTTTGCATGTGCACAGAGATAATTAAGAGGTGGGCGATGTCCCAAAGCCCAGCGGCTCATCTGTGGGGTGTCAGTGAGGTTTAGTGAGACACAGAGCTAGTGGAGCCTGAAGGAGCAGGCGTCCTGACCTCAAGGAGATGAATGTGTGCTGCTCCTGACATCACCACACACCTGCTGCAGCTGTAGAGGAGACACACGATGAACCCGATCACAACAAACACAGGAAACTGTTGAGTTTGTGATCCTGTGAGCTTCAGTCTTTCAGACATCAGAAGTGTCTTACAGACGTCTTTCACCCATAAATGATCATTCTGTCATCATTTACTCGCCCTTATGACATTATCACAAAATACACAATCAAATTCAAAATATAACCCTAGTAAAAATTATTTCATTCTAAGTATAGTTTTACCATATTTACTGACAAAGACTTACTGTTATAAAAAATATAATTAAACTTTACTTGGCATATTTCTTACAGTGCACGTTTCTTAATATGAATTATAAAATGTATTTTAATGTCGCTTTTAATGAAGATTGTATGATCTTTGAATAATATCAAACTTTAAATGCACATTTAAGTGTACCTTAAGTAGACTCGCTTCCTCTTCAGCACAGTAAAATATATGAAGAATATTTTTAATCATACTTCAGCAATACTGCTGCACGATTAAAGAGCATCAAGTCCAAAGTTTTCATTTAGCTTCTTCAGTAAATCTATCTTGGTTTAAGAATCTTTAGACTTTTGCTCTGAAAAAAGAAAATGAAAAATACGGAGGAAATGCAGCACTTTTTGAAGATACAGTAAAAGTCATTCCCACGCTGCAAAAAAATATTTTCTTACTAGGTATTTTTTATATTTAAAATATATATACATTCTTGAATCAAGATGCATTTATTTTACAAGTAAAATGACTTAAGATATTATATCTTGGTTCCTGAAAAAAAATTGTTAGTTTTTGCTTAAAATTAGCAAAAATATCTGCTAACAGGGCAAGAAAAATTATCTTGTTTAGCCTTTGATTTAAGATAATTTATCTTTCCTAATTGTCATATATTTTTCTTATTTTAAGCAAAAACTTTTTTCTTCAGAAAACAAGACATTATATCTTAAGTCATTTTACTTGTAAAATAAATGCATCTAGAATCAAGAGTTTATATATTTATACTAGAAAACAAGACTAAGAAGGAATACTAAGGTTTTTTTTTCAGTGATATTCTAGTGTTTGACAAGTAAAGCTACTCAAACCTTAAACGTTTTCTTTCTTTTTTTAATGAAAAAGTAATGGAGATCTGTTCGAAGTTGTATTTTCAGCATTGAAGCATTGCTAATACGATACTTTAAACAAACATATTAATGTATTGCATTCCTTTCAATATTGAAAAATTGTGCCTCATAAAACCAGCAGAAAACCTGAGTTAAAATGTTTAACATTCACAAGCGTTTATTGCTGATGAGTAAATGTGTAAATATCATGAGCTTGTGTTAAACAGACTTCATTTCAGACTTTTAACAAGAACGTACTCGGTTACTAAACGTAACCTCGGTTCTCTCTAGAAGAGCGAACGAGTACTGCGTCTTAGCTAAGACGCTACGGGAAAAGTCTCTTTTCACGAAATACTGAAGCAAAAAATTATCCTTAATTTTGTATTTTTGTAAAGCGCATTTGCAGCAGTACACAGCCATAGGTGAGACGGCTCGTTCGCTCATTGGCTTGTTCTGCGGCAACTGCACAGCCTATCGAGCGCAGGCTGATGCAACATCAGACCAATAAGGGCGCTTCGCGCTCTTCTTGCCACTTCCCGCCGAAACGGGTGTGGCTCAACCTATAAAAGGAGCTCGAAAAGGCTGACTCACCTGATTTATTTAATCGCTGAAGCGAACCAGAGTGAATCGTACGCACGGCAGAGAACGCAGTACTCGTTCGCTCTTCTAGAGAGAACCGAGGTTACGTTTAGTAACCGAGTACGTTCTCTTACGAGAGCTCTCTCGTACTGCGTCTTAGCTAAGACGCTACGGGAACCCCGATGTAAAACGCCGTGCGCGCAGGGATCACACACCAATAAACCTGAAGCAACGCCCAGGATTTACAGTGCACAGTCACCTGAGGGACTCACAGAGAGTCCGGGAAAGAAAAAGGGGAAAGCCCTCCGTCCCATATCTAGCAGCATCCGTAGATGCGGCAATATGACATCACACAGCCGAGGCAAGGCCTGACCAATGTGGCAATGCGGGTCTTACGCAATACTGCCCATATAACAGTCGGCAGCGCATAGCGCTCATGAACTCAGAATTCCCCTCAGGGCCCCGATTCTTCTATACCGACAGCAGCCTTGCTTGCAAGGCGGGAACCTCCAGGTTATAGAACCTGATAAATGTAGACGGCGAGGCCCAACCCGCCGCCATACATATATCCTGCAAGGAGATCCCAGTAGACCACGCCCACGACGAGGCAACGCCTCTTGTGGAGTGTGCTCTGACGCCCAACGGGCACTGAAGGCCCCTGGAAGCGTAAGCTAATGCTATGGGGTCAACTATCCATCTGGATAGAGTCTGTCTCGAAACAGCCATTCCCTTGGAACGTCCACCGAACGAGACAAATAGCTGCTCCGTCTGCCGAAAGGCAGCAGAGCGAGACACATAAGCTCTTAAAACCCTGACAGGGCAAAGAAGACTCGAGTCTCCATCCTCCCCTGACACCGGCAGGGCAGACAGGGCAATAACCTGAGCCCGAAACGGTGTGTTGAGGGATTTCGGCACATAACCGTGCCTAGGTTTGAGTATGACCCTTGAGTCATTGAGTGATGGTATTTAGCACTCCCATTGCGAGATCAGCGGGTAACCGTTGAGTGCCCATACATGGAGGGACCACAACTCCGGTTGAGGGTGCCAAATCGAGCCCTTGGCCTGCGAGAGGAGATCTCTCCTCAACGGTACCGGCCATGGGGCGACATCTGCTAATTGCATCAAATCTGGGAACCATGGTTGGTTCTTCCAAAGAGGTGCAACAAGCAGTATTGAACATCTCGTTTCTCTCACCCGTTCTATCACCTGCGGAAGGAGGGAGACGGGAGGGAACACATAAAGCGGGCAGCACGGCCATTTCCGTGACAGCGCGCATTCGTTCTTGGAAAAGAACGCGGGGCAGTGAGCGTTTTCGTGGGACGCAAAGAGGTCCACCTCCGCCATGCCAAATCTCTCCCACAACAGCCGGACTGTTTGCGGGTGTAGAGACCATTCGCCCGTAGGGACATTGTCTCTGGACAGCCTGTCTGGACCCAGATTCTGCAGTCCAGGCACATGCACTACTCTCAGCGAGCGCACGTTGCGTTGAGCCCAAATCAGGAGGCGTTCCGTCAGCCTGCACAGGTTTCGGGACCCGAGACCGCCCTGGCGATTTATGTAGGACACCACGGACATGTTGTCCGAACGGACTACGACGTGGTGATCCTTGATATGGGGACAAAAGCACGTCAGCGCGTTCTCCACTGCCAGCATTTCCAGGCAGTTGATATGATGGAGCTTTTCCCGTTCTGACCATAGGCCAAAGGACGGTCTGCCTTCGAGCAGCGCTCCCCATCCCGAAGTGGAGGCGTCCGTCGACACCATTTTCACACTCTGGGAAGTCCCCAGGCTTACACCTGATCGGTACCAGCCGTTCGCTGTCCAAGGTGCTAGAGCAGCAACACAGCTCTGATCGACCTTGAAATGCAGCCGGCCAGACGCCCACGCTCTGCGCGGCACCAGAGCCTTCAGCCAGAACTGCAGGGGGCGCATGCGGAGCAGGCCCAGCCGCAGAACCGGAGATGCTGAGGCCATGGGTTTTCTTTTCTCCTCTCCCTCGCTCCAGTTTTTCACAAGTTCATCAAACAACCGCAGTAAGAATTTTCATCAAGCACGGTGAGTAATGGCTTCTCCTATCATTGTTTCTTGCACCTCTTGCCACATGTACAGTTTATCTATCTCTGTCGCTGATGAGGGATTCACATGTGATAAATGCAGGGAAATAGTTAGGCTGACAGAGAAGATTTCAGAATTAGAGACACGCATCCAAACTTTAATTGAGGACAGTAAGAATGTTAGGGCTCTAGATACGGCTTTGGATGCGTCTAGCTCAGGGATTCCTGTACATTGTTCGGTTCCGGAAACAGAGCCCCAGCAGCAGGGCAACTGGGTGACGGTGAGGCAGCGTAGTCGTGGGTCAAAACACCGCTCTTCTGTTCCGATCAAAACATTAAACAGGTTCTCCCCACTCAGTGATGCACCCACTGAGAAACCTGATGAAAGTGCTCTAGTTATTGGTGATTCTATTGTACGGAACGTGAATATAGAGACACCAGCCACCATAGTCAAATGTTTACCGGGAGCCAGAGCGCCTGACATCTTGGCAAATTTAAAAGTGCTGGCTAATGCTAAACGTAAATACAGTAAGATTGTTATTCATGCCGGCGCTAATGATGTTCGACTTCGCCAGTCGGAGATCACTAAAAATAACATTAAAAAGGTGTGTGAACTTGCAAGCACGATGTCAGACACTGTAATATGCTCTGGTCCCCTCCCTGCTTACCGTGGTGATGAGATGCATAGCAGATTGTCATCACTCAATGGCTGGATGTCTAAGTGGTGCCCACAGAATAACATAGGTTTCATAGACAATTGGACGAGCTTTTGGGGCAGACCTGACCTGTTTAAAAGAGATGGTCTTCATCCCTCCTGGGGTGGCGCCACTCTTCTCTCTAGAAATATGGCAAATAGTCTTAGTGTTTATACTTGACTAACTGGGGCCCAGGTCAGGAAGCAGACAGACTGGCTAAACCGACCGTCTGCTAGCTGCCTCCCGTCACAGAGGTCAGTTAATTCTCAGCACATAGAGACTTTTTCACCTAGATATCACACTATAGAGACTGTGTCTGTTCCCCGAACTAGAAAATACAAAAAACGTCCAAACCAAGTTAAGATTAACAATTTAATTGAGGTTCAACAAATAAAAAACAGAAGCAATATGGAAAAACAAATGATAAAGCTTGGCTTATTGAATATCAGATCCCTTTCTACGAAAACACTTTTTGTAAATAATATGATCACTGATCATAATATAGATGTACTCTGTTTGACAGAAACCTGGCTAAAACCTGATGATTACATTATTTTAAATGAGTCCACCCCCCAAGATTACTGTTATAAACATGAGCCACGTCTAAAAGGCAAAGGTGGAGGTGTTGCTTCAATTTATAACAACGTTTTCAGGATTTCTCAGAGGGCAGGCTTCAAGTATAACTCATTTGAAGTAATGGTACTTCATATAACATTATCCAAAGAAACAAATGTTAATGATAAATCCCCTGTTATGTTTGTACTGGCTACTGTATACAGGCCACCAGGGCACCATACAGACTTTATTAAAGAGTTTGGTGATTTTACATCCGAGTTAGTTCTGGCTGCAGATAAAGTTTTAATAGTTGGTGATTTTAATATCCATGTTGATAATGAAAACGATGCATTGGGATCAGCATTTATAGACATTCTGAACTCTATTGGTGTTAGACAACACGTTTCAGGACCTACTCATTGTCGAAATCATACTCTAGATTTAATACTGTCACATGGAATTGATGTTGATGGTGTTGAAATTATTCAGCCAAGTGATGATATCTCAGATCATTATTTAGTTCTTTGCAAAATTCATATAGCCAAAATTGTAAATTCTACTTCTTGTTACAAGTATGGAAGAACCATCACTTCTAACACAAAAGACTGCTTTTTAAGTTATCTTCCTGATGTATCCAAATTCCTTAGCATATCCAAAACCTCAGAACAACTTGATGATGTAACAGAAACTATGGACTCTCTCTTTTCTAGCACTTTAAATAAAGTTGCTCCTTTACGCTTAAGGAAGGTTAAGGAAAACAGTTTGACACCATGGTATAATGAGCATACTCGCACCCTAAAGAGAGCAGCCCGAAAAATGGAGCGCAGCTGGAGGAAAACAAAACTAGAGGTATTTCGTATTGCTTGGCGGGAAAGTAACATATCCTACAGAAAAGCATTAAAAACTGCTGGATCCGATTACTTTTCTTCTCTTTTAGAAGAAAACAAACATAACCCCAGGTATTTATTCAATACAGTGGCTAAATTAACGAAAAATAAAGCCTCAACAAGTGTTGACATTTCCCAACACCACAGCAGTAATGACTTTATGAACTACTTTACTTCTAAAATCAATACTATTAGAGATAAAATTGCAACCATTCAGCCGTCAGCTACAGTATCACATCAGACAGTGCACTATAGATCCCCTGAGGAACAGTTCCACTCATTCTCTACTATAGGAGAGGAAGAATTGTATAAACTTGTTAAATCATCTAAACCAACAACATGTATATTAGACCCTATACCATCTAAGCTCCTGAAAGAGGTGCTTCCAGAAGTCATAGATCCTCTTCTGACTATTATTAATTCCTCATTGTCATTGGGACATGTCCCCAAAGCCTTCAAACTGGCTGTTATTAAGCCTCTCATCAAAAAACCACAACTTGACCCCAAAGAACTAGTTAATTATAGACCAATCTCGAATCTCCCTTTTTTTTGTCCAAGATACTAGAAAAGGTGGTATCCACACAATTATATTCCTTCTTAGAGAAAAATGGTATATGTGAGGATTTCCAGTCAGGATTTAGACCGTATCATAGTACTGAGACTGCTCTTCTTAGAGTTACAAATGATCTGCTCTTATCATCTGATCGTGGGTGTATCTCTCTATTAGTTTTATTGGATCTTAGTGCTGCGTTTGACACAAATGACCACAACATTCTTTTGCATAGACTTGAATACTTTGTTGGCATCAGTGGAAGTGCATTAGCATGGTTTAAATCGTACTTATATGACCGCCATCAGTTCGTAGCAGTGAATGAAGATGTATCCTATCGATCACAAGTGCAGTATGGAGTACCTCAAGGCTCAGTACTAGGGCCGCTACTCTTCACGCTTTATATGTTACCCTTGGGAGATATCATCAGGAAACATGGTGTTAGCTTTCACTGTTATGCTGATGATACTCAGCTCTATATTTCTTCGCAGCCCGGTGAAACACACCAATTTGAAAAACTAATGGATTGCATAGTCGATATAAAAAACTGGATGACGAGTAATTTCTTACTGCTAAATTCTGAAAAAACAGAGGTGTTAATTATAGGACCTAAAAACTCTGCTTGTAATAACCTGGAACACTGTCTAAGACTTGATGGTTGCTCTGTCAATTCTTCATCATCAGTTAGGAACCTAGGTGTGCTACTTGATCGCAATCTTTCCTTAGAAAGCCACGTTTCTAGCATTTGTAAAACTATATTTTTCCATCTCAAAAATATATCTAAATTACGGCCTATGCTCTCAATGTCAAATGCAGAAATGTTAATCCATGCATTTATGACCTCAAGGTTAGATTATTGTAATGCTTTATTGGGTGGTTGTTCTGCACGCTTAGTAAACAAACTACAGCTAGTCCAAAATGCAGCAGCAAGAGTTCTTACTAGAACCAGGAAGTATGACCATATTAGCCCGGTCCTGTCAACACTGCACTGGCTCCCTATCAAGCATCGCATAGATTTTAAAATATTGCTTATTACTTATAAAGCCCTGAATGGTTTAGCACCTCAGTATTTGAATGAGCTCCTTTTACATTATAATCCTCTACGTCCGCTACGTTCTCAAAACTCAGGCAATTTGATAATACCTAGAATATCAAAATCAACTGCAGGCGGCAGATCCTTTTCCTATTTGGCGCCCAAACTCTGGAATAACCTACCTAACATTGTTCGGGAGGCAGACACACTCTTGCAGTTTAAATCTAGATTAAAGACCCATCTCTTTAACCTGGGATACACATAACATACTAATATGCTTTTATTATCCAAATCCGTTAAAGGATTTTTAGGCTGCATTAATTAGGTAAACCGGAACCGGAAACACTTCCCATAACAACCTATGTACTATGTTTCTCTCTTGTTCCGAGGTCACCGTGGCCACCAGATCCAGTCTGTGTCCAGATCAGAGGGTCACTGCAGTCACCCGGATCCAGTACGTATCCAGACCAGATGCTGGATCAGCACCTAGAAAGGACCTCTACATCCCTGAAAGACAGTGGAGACCAGGACAACTAGAGCCCCAGATACAGATCCCCTGTAAAGACCTTGTCTCAGAGGAGCACCAGGACAAGACCACAGGAAACAGATGATTCTTCTGCACAATCTGACTTTGCTGCAGCCTGGAATTGAACTACTGGTTTCGTCTGGTCAGAGGAGAACTGGCCCCCCAGCTGAGCCTGGTTTCTCCCAAGGTTATTTTCTCCATTCTGTCACCGATGGAGTTTCGGTTCCTTGCCGCTGTCGCCTCTGGCTTGCTTAGTTGGGGACACTTCATCTACAGCGATATCGTTGACTTGATTGCAAATAAATGCACAGACACTATTTAACTGAACAGAGATGACATAACTGAATCCAATGATGAACTGCCTTTAACTCTCATTTTTGCATTATTGACACTGTTTTCCTAATGAATGTTGTTCAGTTGCTTTGACGCAATGTATTTTGTTTAAAGCGCTATATAAATAAAAGGTGACATGAGACCCAGCATCTTTTGACAGTGTTTGAGCGACATAGTCGCGCCGCAGCGGGACTCGCTGCGCGCTGAATGCCCATCGTGCGCTGTGGTGACAGTCGCGCCGTCATGGAACACGAGTTCAGAACTATACCCAGAAACAGGATCGTCTGACTGGGGTTCAGCGAACTCTTCGCCCAATTGACACTGAGGCCGAGCTTCTCGAGGTGATCGAGTAAAACGGCCCTGTGGTCCACGAGCTCCGCTCGTGATCGGGCCAGAACCAGCCAGTCGTCCAAATAATTCAGCACTCGTATGCCTCTGAGTCTGAGAGGAGCGAGCGCTGCATCCATGCACCTCGTAAACGTACGAGGAGCTACGGACAAGCCGAATGGCAGGACTGCAAACTGGTATGCCTGGCCCTCGAAGGCGAATCTCAAAAACCGCCTGTGGTTTGACGCTATCTGTATTTGAAAATACGCGTCCTTCAGATCTATTGACATGAACCAGTCCCCTCTGCGAATCTGCGCGAGGAGCTTCCTGGTCGTGAGCATTTTGAAACTGCGTTTCATCAATGCCTTGTTCAGCTGTCTTAGATCCAGTATGGGCCTGAGACCCCCGTCTCTCTTGGGCACCAGAAAGTATCTGCTGTACAGCCCCCCCTCGCTCTGAGCTTGAGACACAGGCTCTACAGCCCCTTTGCTCAACAGTTTTGATATTTCGGCCCGAAGTATGTGTGCTACTTCTGTTTTGACCGTAGTTTCGACGCGCGCTGAAAAGCGCGGTGGGCGTCGAGAAAACTGTAGCGAGTAGTCTCTCTTTATAATGCCTAGCACCCAATCCGAAACCCCAGGAAACGCTGACCATGCATCTGCATGAATGGCTAAGGGCTGGATGCGACATGCGCTCTGTTGACTGGGCAACGGCGGCGCTCAAGTGTGCTGCGCATCTGAGGCGGGGAGCGCGCTGATCACAGCGGGCAGATCGCTCATCCTCGACCCCGTTCCGGCACTTAACCGACTGGAGGGAGGCTGAGCGGGTCCCGTGGGACTCGATATATCTGCGAGTAACCGTGGGCTGCATGTTTGCACTTTTACCACTTTCAACTCGCCGTCTGCCTGTGCAGAATGTACGTGCACGGGCCTCGTTTTTACAGAAGCCCCGCGCCGTAAGTGACATAGTGTATGTGGGCACTGGGAAGTGGGCACGTTTACTATGCGGCGCGCTCGACCGATCTGTGTCGATCTTATGTGCGCTAGCCCTGTGTGCAGGGCTGTGCTTACATGCAGGGATGGGCACTGGGTAGTGGGCATCGTCACTGCATTTAAAGCACCATCGGCCGTGGCCGGACGAGCGTGCACGGGTTTCGTTTTTACAGAAACCACATGACGCGTGTGACATAGTAATTGTGGGCACTGAGGGGTGGGCACGTTTACTATGTAGTGTGCGCGACCGACTTGAGTCGACATTATGGGCGCAGGCCCTGTGTGTAGGGCTGTGCTTACATGTGGAGATGGGCACTGAGGAGTGGGCATCGTCACAACATTTATAGCACCATTGGCCGTGGCCGGTACACCAGAAAAAACACTCTTTTTGTGAAACATCTGGGTAGCCGTGATAACGGCTTTTGTGTGCAGGCAAGCGGGCACTCGTGCAGGCTTGCGCATTGCAGAAGACACTGAGGCAGTCACAACTCTTGGAACTGCAACAGCGGCACGCTTGGGTGAGAGCTCGGCCGCAGCGGAACTCGAACACCGGCGCTTTCCCAGCAGTGCTAGGATGCTTTCGGGGCTTCTGGCTTCACCGCAATCCTCTGCTGCGGCTCCCGCGGCGCGGGGCGACGGCTCGAAGAGCAAGAACGGGGTCCCGAGCTGCGTTGCTGACGCTGTCGTGATGGCGCAGCAGGAGGCGGTGGGCGTGACTGAGAGCTCTGTGGGGCCGGTCTAGAGCGGCTAGCTGCAGAACTGGAGCGCTTCGGCAAGAAGTGCTTGAACGCCTGTGAAGCTTTCTGGTCCTCGGCGAATCTCTCCACAAACTCGTTGACGGAAGATCCAAAGAGGCCGGCAGGAGTTAGCGGAGCGTCAAGAAACGCAGCACGCTCAGACTCCTTGATGTCAGAAAGCGTCAGCCACCGTAGCGGAAGCCATAACCCGTCCCATGGCCTGTGCAGCGGACTTAGTAGCGCGGAGGGAGAGATCCGAAGCACTCCTCAGATCCGCGAGACAGATCGCTTCAGGTCCCATCTCATCCAGCTTGCGGAGAAGATCGCCCTGGAAAATCTGTAGCGTCGCCATGGTGTGTAACGCAGACGCAGCCTGCCCAGCAGCAGAGAATATCCGTGCGAGCAGCGATGACGTCATGCGGCAGGCTTTGGATGGCAACGCCGCCTAAGTCCGCCATCCAGCAGAGGGCGGGCAAAGGTGCGCTGCTATAGCCTGTTCCACCGGCGGAAGTGACAGGTAGCCTCTGTTCTTAGCACCGTCCAGTGTGGAGAATGCTGACGAAACAGATGAGCGGATTCTCGCCGAGAATGGAGCGTCCCAAGCCTTCGCCACCTCTTTGTGAAGCTCAGGAAGAAAAGGGGCGTGTTTTGAGCTTGAGGAAGAGCGCTCATCCGGAAGATAGCTACCATCCAGCCGGGAACGTGAAGGGGGCGCTGGTGCAGACCACTCGAGGCCGAGGCTCGCCGCGGCCAACGAGAGTACACGCATCAGCTCCTTATCGATATCCCCCCGTCTGCTGGGCCTCTGAGCAGCGGGCGCGAGATCCACGGAGCTCGCCCAACTCTCACTGCCCGAAGCAAGCAGAGAGCACGTGTCCTCTTCCTCCGACGCGGGCCTGAGATCCACTTCCTCCGATGACGCGTCGGCAAGCAGCGAATGCTGAGCATCGGGAAGCGATGCAGGGGAGACCGGCGAAGCGGAGGGGACCGGTGAGCTCGGCCGAGCTGGAGGCGGTTCTGGTAGGCGCTGCGAGCGGCGCTGCGAGCGGCGCTGCGGCGCAGCGGATGATGCAGGCTTCGAGAAGGATGCCAGGCGAGTCCTCAGAGTCACCATAGGCATCAACTCGCAATGAGGGCATCCGCCATCAGCGAGCGCGAGCGCTGCATGGTCTTCACCCAGACAGGAGACGCAGATGACGTGACGATCTCCTTCGCTGAGCGGGGTTCTGCACGAGCCGCACGAAGGCATCTTTAAAAAGACGCAGCTCTTTTGTGAATGTGCGTCGCAGGGCGAACACACACACAGAATATTACAGAACAAGGATTGTAAAGGATATGGGCGCCGGATAGCGCAGCAGGAACGGCAGTGGAAGGCGGCGGTGCCAGCGGCTTCAGGATGGCTCGTCCTGCTGATATGCTCTTCCTGATGTTGCATCAGCCTGCGCTCGATAGGCTGTGCAGTTGCCGCAGAACAAGCCAATGAGCGAACGAGTCGTCTCGCCTATGGCTGTGTACTGCTGCAAATGCGCTTTACAAAAATACAAAATTAAGGATAATTTTTTGCTTCAGTATTTCGTGAAAAGAGACTTTTCCCATAGCGTCTTAGCTAAGACGCAGTACGAGAGAGCTCTCGTAAGAGAAACCCATTCAGAAACCCATTGACTTCAGGCCAGAAGTGATAAAACACAACTGGTTTTGGTCTAATAATCCAATAATGTTTTCATCGCAGCTCTCTATGCTGCTTCAACTTAATGAAGGAAGACACTGAGGTTTGATGGCTGTGTGTGAAACGTCAGAGTACGAGCTTCTCGTCTGTGCTTCAGATGTTCTGTTGATTCTCTAGGGCCTGGAGCGAGTCACCAGATCACTGATCGATTCATACACACCATCAGCTTCAGAAGTCACCGATCGATCAGGAGGCTCTCACACTAATCAAGCTCCTCAGAGCCGAGTCTCTCGTGTGTGTGATCTGATTGCAGTCTGAGGGCTGCTATATTTAGAGCCTCTTCCAGCTAATTAAAGGAGAGGAGCGCGAGTGTGTGACCGTGTTCATGAGGAGTGAGATTGCAGACACGGTTTTCTCTTCCTGGCATGTGTTTAACAGCATGTGGAGGAGACTATAGTGTCTCTGCTCCTTCCCCTTCTTTCTCCACCCTAATGTTGACGTGTTTTGCAGTTTACTAAAACCATAAAACATTTTCTTTGCTTCAAATAAATGTTAACTTAGATAAACCATTAAAAAACAGTTATGTTATGTTCAATATTTACAAGGCAAAGATGTTGTCATATTCATTTAACTTGATGTAATAAAATGACTTGAAATAAAACTGAAATAAAAATGTATATAAAATATATAGACATATTTATAAACAACAAAAACTAATACAAATGACAAAAACACAACAAAAACCGTAGTAGTATCACAATTATTCTCAAATAGCACTAATTAAAAGTCATGTTATCATGTAGCAATTGTGTTTGTAATTCTGCTGATTTTGTTTAAAGATTGATGTTTTGTTATGATAGAAATGAGTTTGAAGATCAGAAACATAATGCAGAGCGACTTTATTACTTTGTAAAAGAATGGTTACATGCCTTTATAGTGTGTTATAAAAGTTTGAATGCATTTATTATGTTATGTAATGCTAATTATAATAAATTGTACAATCTCATGATTAATTGTAACCACAGTTAATGCATTATAACACTTAACAATTCATTGTTACACTATTTATTTTTGGTTATAATAATTTATGACAGTATATATTCTTTACAATGCACTTTATGAATAATTACAATGCATTATAACCTTTAAAAACCCTTGATAATGCATTATGCACAAAGGCTTTACGTAAAGTGTTACCGAATGATTTTCAAAGTTATAAATAAAGGAAAATCAAAAACTGTGTGACAAACGAAGATTGTGTGTGTGAGCAGATGAAGAAATTGTAATATCTGCTCACAGTGTGTTTTGATGGACATTGTGACTCATTTTGTTACTACATGTTAACTTATTCTACTAACCCTAACCTAACAGTCTACTGATAGTCTAATCAAAGTTAGTTCACATCTAGTAGTTACTAGAACGTTCAAAGTGGACTATCAAAATAAACTAACCTGTATTTCTTTCCATAAAGTCACTAAATCCCTGAAACCTTTCTCTAATTAGCTTTAACAATGAGTGTTGTTCTGATGCTGGCTGTGATTGTATGAGCATCACACACTGAACTTGCTGTAGCGCTGTGAGCCAGACACTTACACCTTCATAAAAATAACCCTGCATCTGCCTCAGAAGTGTAAATTAATGAAAAACGCTCATGCCATCTGTGCTGCTTCTCTGGTGTGTGTGTGTGTGTGTTTTCCCTTTGAATGAAGTTGATTTTTTCTAAACCAGTTTATTCAATTTATTCCCTTTAAAAAAGTTATTAAAAAGTCTTTACCTTCTTAAAACCTGCAAACAAATCGATTCAGGAATTAATTCAGTGTAAGTGACTCACTGCATTAACTCATGGTTCAAACCGATTCACACTACACTGATTTAATGTGAAAATGTTACAAAACATACCTTAGGAAAAAAAAAAAGAGAAAAAATACATAAATGCATACATATATAAAATAAATAAGAAACAGAACCAGCTGAAAGACTCAAAACTGTTGTGTCAGTATGGTCTGACCTTAATTACATTCTATATTACAGTTTTTTCAATACCTTTAACAAGTTTCCTAAATTCTTAACACGGTTAGCACAACATCCGTCTTTGTAAGCTATACAATTAACACATTTCTTCTTGCTTCTTCTTGGAGAGAGGCAAGGGCATGGACAAGGGAGAAGAGTGGGGCAAGGACATGGACAAGGGAGAAGAGTGGGGCAAGGACAAGGGAGAGGAGTGGGGCAAGGACAAGGACAAGGGAGAGGAGTGGGGCAAGGACAAGGAAGAGGGAGAGGAGTGGGGCAAGAACAAGGACAAGGGATAGGAGAGGGACAAGGACATGGACAAGGGAGAGGAGTGGGGCAAGGACAAGGGAGAGGAGTGGGGCAAGGACAAGGGAGAGGAGTGGGGGCAAGGACAAGGACAAGGGAGAGGAGTGAGCCAAGGACAAGGGAGAGGAGAGGGGCAAGGACAAGGACAAGGGAGAGGAGTGGGGCAAGGACAAGGACAAGGACAAGGGAGAGGAGTGGGGCAAAAACAAGGACAAGGGATAGGAGAGGGACAAGGACATGGACAAGGGAGAGGAGTGGGGCAAGGACAAGGGAGAGGAGTGGGGGCAAGGACAAGGACAAGGGAGAGGAGTGAGCCAAGGACAAGGGAGAGGAGAGGGGCAAGGACAAGGACAAGGGAGAGGAGTGGGGCAAGGACAAGGACAAGGACAAGGGAGAGGAGTGGGGCAAGGACAAGGACGAGGACAAGGACAAGTGAGAGGAGTGGGGCAAGGGCAAGGACAAGGACAAGGGAGAGGAGAGGGGCAAGGACAAGGACCAGGGAGAGGAGTGTGGTAATGACATGGACAAGGGAGAGGAATGGGGCAAGGACAAGGACAAGGGAGAGGAGAGAGGCAAGGGCATGGACAAGGGAGAAGAGTGGGGCAAGGACATGGACAAGGGAGAAGAGTGGGGCAAGGACAAGGGAGAGGAGTGAGGCAAGGACAAGGGAGAGGAGTGGGGCAAGGACAAGGACAAGGGAGAGGAGTGGGGCAAGGACAAGGACAAGGGAGAGGAGAGGGGCAAGGACATGGACAGGGGAGAGGAGTGGGGCAAGGACAAGGACAAGGGAGAGGAGTGGGACAAGGGGGAGGAGTGGGGCAAGGACAAGGACAAGGGAGAGGAGTGGGGCAAGGACAAGGACAAGGACAAGGGAGAGGAGAGGGGCAAGGACATGGACAAGGGAGAGGAGTGGGGCAAGGACAAGGACAAGGGAGAGGAGTGGGGCAAGGACAAGGACAAGGGAGAGGAGTGGGACAAGGACAAGGGAGAGGAGAAGAGCAAGGACATGGAAAAGGGAGAGGAGTGGGGCAAGGATAAGAGAGAGGAGTGGGGCAAGGACAAGGACAAGGGAGAAGAGTGGGGCAAGGACAAGGACAAGGGAGAGGAGTGGGGTAAGGACAAGGGAGAGGAGAGGAGCAAGGACAAAGACAAGGGAGAGGAGTGGGGCAAGGATAAGAGAGAGGAGTGGGGCAAGGACAAGGACAAGGGAGAGGAGCAAGGACATGGACAAGGGAGAGGAGTGGAGCATGGACAAGGGAGAGGAGTGGAGCAAGGACAAGAAAGAGGAGTGGGGCAAGGACAAGGACAAGGGGGAGGAGTGGGGCAAGGACAAGGACAAGGGAGAGGAGTGGAGCAAGGACAAGAGAGAGGAGTGGGACAAGGACAAGGGGGAGGAGTGGGGCAAGGACAAGGACAAGGGAGAGGAGTGGGGCAAGGACAAGGACAAGGGAGAGGAGAGGGGCAAGGACATGGACAAGGGAGAGGAGTGGGGCAAGGACAAGGACAAGGGAGAGGAGTGGGACAAGGACAAGGGAGAGGAGAAGAGCAAGGACATGGAAAAGGGAGAGGAGTGGGGCAAGGATAAGAGAGAGGAGTGGGGCAAGGACAAGGACAAGGGAGAAGAGTGGGGCAAGGACAAGGACAAGGGAGAGGAGTGGGGTAAGGACAAGGACAAGGGAGAGGAGAGGAGCAAGGACAAAGACAAGGGAGAGGAGTGGGGCAAGGATAAGAGAGAGGAGTGGGGCAAGGACAAGGACAAGGGAGAGGAGTGGGGCAAGGACAAGGACAAGGGAGAGGAGTGGGTTAAGGACAAGGACAAGGGAGAGGAGAGGAGCAAGGACAAAGACAAGGGAGAAAAGTGGGGAGTGTGACTGTATGCCTCCGGTCTCCAATATGTAAATGTATTTTGTCCCTCTAAGGATTCAACGTCTACCTCCCTCAGGGGGCAGAGGAATGCTCTTGAATGAAGAACAGGAACTTGCTATTGTCAACATGGTGATTGCTGACAATGAAATAAAACTGAAGGACATTCAGTCCAGAGTTGTAGAGGGAAACCTTGTCTTTGGGAACATTGCAGCAATCAGCATAACATCCATTTCTCGTACTCTCAGATGAATCTCCAACAACGGTGCACTCCTGCATAAATGTGAGATTGCCCCCTACAACACCGACCGGGCAGATTAGAAGATTACTTTTTTTTTTCTTTTTCTTTTTATAATTCCTGTGCTTTTCTGTTTGTAAATTTTGCAGTAATGTCCTTTTGCAAATAAAGTCTTTACTGCAGCAGTTCTGTGTCTGTATGTTTTTTTTTTTTTACACAAAAAAACTGTACATTTTATAAAGCTACTCTGAGATGGTCATTCATTTTTTTGTATAGACTTTCTGCAGCAAAAGAAACAAAATGCATGCATTTACTAAACCCAACAAAACAAAAATGTAGAGAGAAACTACAGTGCAAAACACAATATATGATCGGTAATTTTAGTGGATGATAGTGTTTTTTTGTCATTGTGTTATGATTGACTAAATGTTCCTGTTGGAAGAGAACATGTGTTAGTTTTTTGAATAATTATTTGATTTTAAAACATGTTTGCAGTTTGTTAGACATAGTGTATTGTGTTGGTTTGTTATTGTATTTAGAAAATTAGTTTTGGGGTTTAGTTTACAATGTGTGATTTTGAGCATGAAATTAACCGTTTTGCCAAGTGTGTTTTTTAGGTGTGTTGGTGTGTTAAGAGTTTAGGAAACTTGTTAAATGTATTGAAAAAACTGTCATAGCGATTGTAAAAAACTGTAATGTGCTGCTTACACACACACACACACACACACACACACACTTTTATCAATAAAATTTCTAGCTTCAATACTAAAACACTTAGGGCTACGAGGAGGTAAAATCGCTGTTTTTGATGCAAGTAAACTCACAGATGCACATCATTTCACACATGCAATTTTGTTTTCTCAGTGAGTGAGAATGTGGATGTCTTGGGAAGCCTGTAGCTGTAATCATATGTTTACTGTAGTATTATTCCCACATTCACCCACATGATGGCTGTTCTGTTTACGAGCACAGGCTGGTGGCGAAGCTCTTCTGTTCTGCAGGAGTAATCACAGACATCTGCTCCTGAGGAGAACCTAGCTGTGTGTCAGTCAGCAGAGAGAACAGAGACAGAGCCTGAATGTTTCTCAACCATTCTATTAATTTTATTTTTACCTAAAATACAGTTTTATTTAAATGTTTAATGTTCTAAGAATGTTAAAATGTTCAGCTTTCTTGTTGCGATTAAAATATTTTTTTAAAGGTTACAAAAAACATTCCTGAAATTCTGCTAAATGTAATCTTTATTTAAAATGTAACATTATTTGAACATTTCAGAATCAGAATGAGCTTTACTTCCAGGTATGTTCACACATACGAGGAATTTGTTTTCGTGACAGAAGCTTCCACACTGCAACACACTGACAGAGACAGAACAAAAACACAGATAATAAAAAGAGGAATAAAAAACATAGAACAAGTAAATGAGGAATAACAATATATAAATTGACAATAGTATGTACAGGTATATAACAGTATACAGTTGTATGTATGGGTATATTATGTGCAAACTGAATGTTTCTTTTTAATATTCTAAACATATTCAAATGTCCAGTTTCTTGTTGTATTTATAACATTATTTAAAAGTTACAAAAACGTTTCTTAATGTTTCTATCTTTTTTCCCGCACCCAAAATATAATATTATTTAAATGTTTTTTGAAAGAATGTCATAATGTCCATGATACAAAATCATTTCTTAAATAATTTATTAATTTAGTTTTTCCCCAAATTATGTTTATTTGAATGTTTATTTTGAATGTTTTAAAGGTCCCGTTCTTCGTGATCCCATGTTTCAAACTTTAGTTAGTGTGTAATGTTGTTAGAGTATAAATAATATCTGTAAAATTCTAAAGCTCAAAGTTCAATGCCAAGCGAGATATTTTATTTAACAGAATTTGCCTACAAAAAACGACCCGTTTGGACTACATCCAGCTAGTTCCTGCAGGAATGATGTCACTAAAACAGATTTTTGACTAACCTCCGCCCACATGAATACACAAACAGGGGGGCGTGGTCTTGTTGGGCTCCGACGGAGAAGAGGAAGAGTTGCGTTTGTGTTTGTGTCGTCGAAACACTGTTATTTTCATCTCGGAGTCCAATCACCTTTGTTTGGGCTTCCCAGGGACGCTGTACTTAGAGATTAATGGTTACAATTTATGTTTAACTCGGTTAACCCAAAAATTATAATCCACATGTAAAACTATGTGCAGCACATTTTGCTGAGGACAGCGAGCTTCCTCAATCTCAATCAGTTTAATGCCGGATTCGCACAAAGATTATTCCTGAAAGATGGAGCAGTTCCCTCTTTGTCTGGAGAAAACGTTGTTTATGGACCACAACCCGTAAGTGTATTTTATTATTTAAGTTGGTGCGTTTAACAGTTTCTGTAACTAATTACACAAAGGGCAACGCTCTTTAGCTTTGTTAACTAGATGTTAGGGCTGTACAAAAAAATCGAATGTGATTTTCATGCGCATCTCGTCAGTAAAAACGCTCCTGTGATTATAAATACATCTCCAGCACGTGCGCTCAGATCAGGATTGCCAGTTTTTCAAAACAAATCCTGCCCACTTGCTTCTCAAAACTAGCCCAATCGTGTTTCCAGGAGGGCAGCGTGCGCTCAGCTGCTGTCGAAACACAACACAGGAACCGCTGGCACAATCACAACTCATTACGTATTTCTGAAGCAGGGACTTTATAGAACAAGCCTGTTTTTATGACAGTGAAAACAGCAGTATACAGATAGGTGAATTGTGTGAAAAATACTGTGTTTATTTACAAGCGAAACATGAACACATATTATATTGCACACTGTAAACACAATCAAAGCTTCAAAAAGGCGCGAAAAACGGGACCTTTAAGAATGTTAAAATGTCAAATTCTTGTTGTAATTACAGTTTTATAAATTAATCTATGGCTCCATTTTTATGCATATGCACATATACACTGTACATACTGTACGTATGAAGGATGAATTCTACACAGTTACACTACTGACTCGATAGAGTTCGCACAGATTCTACTGTGAAACAATCTATACTGCATAAAGCACTTGATAGATAAATAGATGATAGATAGATAGATAGATAGATAGATAGATAGATAGATAGATGATATATAGATAGATAGATAGATAGATAGATAGATAGATAGATAGATAGATAGATAGATAGATGGATAGATAGATAGATAGATAGATAGATAGATAGATAGATAGATAGATAGATAGATAGATAGATAGATAGATGTTTCTCCATCGGGTCTCACTGTCTTCTCTCTTCATCTGAATCCTGGAGGAATTCTGCTAACTTTGTTTCTGAAAGTGACATTGTGAAGAAAGTTCTTCTCGGTGGGTTGCCACGACAAC